>NC_056730.1:409851600-410024612 GCF_019279795.1 Protopterus annectens | reverse complement strand
GGATTCCAGTGGCATGCAGATAGTAGTACATATAATAGGACAGACACATTTGGCAGCAGTAGGTCTTTGTAGTAATCTGTACAGAAGACGTAGTAAATGACATGCAAGGTGAGATGTTGGATAAAGCAGCACATAACCTAGAGAATTATAAGTGGGTCAGTGATCGTAACCGCTTTAATATGTCAAGAGCACACAATACAGGTATACAATCGAAGACCTGATCAAAACTCTTTGCTGTGCCCAGAAATTTATTTCTCCATGTACTACCAGTTAGCACAAAAATGGAGGTGAAAAAACATTAACTGTTTTGCAGCTGGTAAAGCACTTGGCAAGCACTGTCAAATGCACTGCAGTGCATCCATGCCATTTTTTGTTAATAGAAAGTTAGGGATAGAGTATAAATTGCACACAGGCAGAAACAAAGCTGTTTTTTTGCGTTCTGCCACTGTAGTTTGCTGGCTGGCACTGTCATTTGTGCAAGACCCAAGCTTTACAAGTTTTGGGGGAGGGGTGTGTGTGCACATGTAAGTAAGATTATGTCTCTGGGGGAGTGGAGCCTAGATGGCCAACTGAGAGCAGTGAATTTTGAGAGCTCCATAAACTAGTATAATAATATAGGAAAATGATATTATTTTCAAGCTTAAAACATCAGAAATCTATAGATAAACTAGTAAACTACATAAAATATCAATTTTGGTGGAGAATTCCAAAACGAATTTGTTTAAATAGAATACATGGCTGCTTAACAAAATAGATGACTTAGAAAACAGGGAAAGGAGAAACAACATAAGGATCTTTGGTCTGCCTGAAAACACTGAAGGAGAAGACATTATTTCATTCTTAACCTGGATTCCTGAATTTTTAGACTTGAAAGAGGGACTTTCATTTGGAATTGAAAGGGCACATAAAGCAATGATGAAACCTGCTTCTAACTCAACAAATAATCCACCTAGATCCATAGTTATAAAATTTCTTTAATTTCTGTACAAGGAACTAATATTAAAATCTGCTTGGAGAAAATCACCCTTAAAATACAATCAAAGCCTGATAAGGTTTGACAACGATTATTTTTCCACAATACTAGAACAAAGGAAACAAGTCTGGCCAATAGTAAAACTGTTGAAACTTTCCAGCCAAGGTAAAAATACTTTTTGCCATTGAGATGAGAACCTTTAATGACTTAGAAGAAGCTACTATATTCATCAAAACAACAATATATTGCCTATCCCAGAAGAAATAGAATGGATGGCCCCTACTCTTAAACGAATAAAAGAAACAAATCCTTGGACTGATGCTAGAAAGAAGAAACAAAAAACTGACTCTAAGATGGCTGTCCCAAAAAATAACTCTTACAACTACATCTCTCGAAGTATCAACTGATATGGTACATCACTTGTCGTCTGTTCTTATTTTTAAAAAAAGGAGGGTTTCTTAAACAACTGAGAAACAGTAATTATTCAGAATGTTCAGAGTCCAGTAATTCTTCACAAACAAAGGTAGGTCAAGATGGGTTACTATTTACATTGTATATAAGCCAAACAAAGCAACATATAATACAAACATAGAAGTTTCTGTTCCCCTACTTGAATTCAGTGAATACCTATCTTGTTCATTTTTCATTGTTTTATTTGTAATAATTTAAGTAATGAACTAATTCAACAGTGTACCATTCATCAGAGTTCAGACTCGAATGTAATGAATTAACATCTTATATAATAGCAGTAACAGTAGAGTGTTTTGAAAAAAAAAAATGCTGTCATGGAGATGAATGCCTTCTTCAGTTAAAGTATGATTTAAAAATGTCATGTATATCCTGGTTGAAAATAGTAGCACGCTCTTAATACAAATGTCATTATTCTGTCTAGATATAGTTAATATCCGTTATGGGAGATGTCATAGCTTCGAGTGCTGTTTGATCAGTCCTGATATGGTGTGTGTATGGCGCTATGTCTGGCAGCTGTTACGTATTGCCCTTTTCGTCTCTGGAAAACTGTGAGTTGCGGCTTGTGATTGAGGTTTACTGATGCATGTGTATTAGGAAGTGACATTTGGTGTTTTGGCCTGGATCCAGGGGAAGGGGTGGATGGAACTGTGATTTGGGATGTTTTGGCAGAGAATGGTTTGTGCATCTGCTGAGTGAGAGGTTAGGAGGCCTAGAGGAGTGTGATCTCTTGTTGTGGCGGCTTTTTGGGAGGTGTTTTTTTTTTTTTTTTTTCTTTTTTTTTTTCTGTTTGTTCTCCATTCTTTTTCTGGCTGCTGCCTCGCTGAAATGCTTGAGGTGTGATGAGGAAGATGTAATTGGGAACATGTTGTTTTGGGAATGTACAAGTTTGCGGATTTTAAAAATTACCCACAGAGTATTTTGTCAGAAATGATAGGGGAGCAAATAGTTCTAGCCAAGTAAGTGTATTGTTTGGAGCTGGGGTATAGGATATGAATTGTCTAGACGTAGTGCATTACTAAGTGTAATGTTATTGGATACCAGAAAAGCAGTTACTAGAAAGTGGAAATAATAATCTGTTCCCAATGTAATGGAAGTTCTGGGTTATTGTAAAAGAGAAAAAAATGGTGGTGGAATCTTTACAAAAGGGAAGGGGCAAAATTCATAAAAAAATGGAATTTAATGTGCATATTATTGTATATTTTTATGTTTTATTTTAACAACTGTAATTCTTTTAACTTTGTTTTTGTATTTGGTGCTTTTCTCCCCATGTCTTCCCTGGAAGGGCCTTTGTTGCACAGTTGGGCTATCCCATTAATAAATGCAAATAAAAAGTGATTTGTAGAAATAATATGTAGAATAATGCTCAGCAGGGGGAGGGAGGTTTAAGAGAAAACAGGAGTTGTGCAACTGCTTTTAAAAAAAGAAAACACCAGTACATTGCATGACCTTACGAATGGAAGTTGTTATTGTGTGTGTTGTTTTCTATTATTGTTAGCCCATGTTACAGATTAAATTGTGGTGGTTTAATAAAGGTATCTAAAAAGTTAAGTATTAAGACTGAAATGGTCCATTTAATAAAATATAGGTGTCCAGAACTGTGTTGTGTAACAGAAAAGTTGCATAATTTATATCATGGTAAATCCTGGGCGATTTTCAGAAGTGCAGTTTCATAGAACTTGAAAATACTTTCTTGAAAGATGACCTCTCTTGAGTATATTTAAGGTTTTGAGGTTGTTCTATTTTGTTGTTTGTCACTGTAACAAAATACTTGTAGCCAACAGTTTATTCTTTGCTTACAGATCAGCTGTCAGTGGAAGGTCTGTGTTCACTCACTGAATATCTGAAATTAGCTTTCTGACAGAGCAGTACAACTACCTGTGTATAAGTTTATGTGCAAGGTGATGTTGGGCAGTATAATAGGTTCATAGGTTGGTACTAGGCTATCGGCCCTAGGGCCTATACAAGCCTAGCCATAACAATTCCCTGTATATTTCTTCCCACAATATCTACTTTCCTGGACCCCTGTCTAGTAGGGCGACTGACGTGATCCCGGGGTGAATTTCCCATCTCCCATCCAATCGTCAAGGTTCCTTTTGAAGAGGGCCAAGGAGGCGCTCTGCTTGACATGTATGGGCAGTCTATTCCAGAGTATGGGGAGTCTCTGGGTCAGGAACCTATCCCTCCAGCAAGTTTTGTTGATTGTGATGACAAAGTTTAGATCCCTGGAGCTTGTGGCTCTGAGGGATTGGGATTTCTTTAATGGAGCCTGTCCAACAGGTTAGGGTTTGACATGGCCTTGTATGTTAAGCAGAGATCACCTCTGAGTAGACGATATGCCAAAGATTAAAGCTGGAGTTTTTCTAGATGGTCAGCATAGGGCATCTGCTTTAGACCTGTGATTCTTTTCGTGAGGTATTTCTGTGGCCTTTCCAGCTGTTGCAGATGTTTTGTGAGGTACATACCAAATGGGGCATTGTACTCTATAATGGGTCTAATGAGGGATGTGTACAGTGGGACACTGACCTCCTTTTTTCTGGATGAAAAGCCCTTGGTGATGAGGTGTGCCACATAGAAGGATTTCCTGACTGTTGTGGCGATGTGTTCATCGAAGGTGAGACCATTGTCCACCTGTGTCCCTAAGTCTGTCATCATACTTTAGGTGTTTAGTGTTCTGTCACCTATGTGGTAATTCATGGGTGCATGTTTTTTTCCCAGAGGGGATAAGTATACATTTCTTGGCATTAAGTTTGAGCCCATGGCTCTGGCAACAAGCATCTGTTTCTGTAAGGCCTTTTGTAGAATATCCACATCATTTGGGGATTCAGTAATGGCTCCCAGTTTGCAGTCCTCTACGAACTTTGTTAGCCAGTGTCCCTTAGTGTTGGCCTGTATGTCAGAGAAGTAGATGCCAAAGAAGAGCATTCCCAGAACTGAAGCCTGAGGTACTCCACTTGTCTAGAGCTGGATTTGGAGTTGGCTACTTTTACAATCTGTGTTCTGTCTGTATCAGTATGCCAGTTGGCAACCCATCGAGTGACGTAGGGATTTATGCCCAGCTTAGTAAGTTTATTTTTGATTTCAGAGTGGGGGATGGTGTTGAAGGCCTTGGCGAGGTCCATATAGGCTGTGTGGACTGCCTTACCCTCGTCCACAGCTCTGGAGACTGATTTGAAGTCAGTCAGGTCCAGAAGACAAGATTGGCCTTTCACAAAGCCAAACTGGGTAGGGTCCAGTGTTTGAAGGTTGCCAATGTCTTTGTTTTTAAGTTCCATGCCCTTGCAGATCAGGCTTGTCAGACTAATGGAACAGTAGTTCCCGGGATCCAAGATGGATCCCCCCTGGTGGAGTGGGATAACTGTAGCTGTGCGCCACTCAGTGGGTACGAAGCCTGAGGTGAGGCGATGATTAAACATGACACTTAGGTGAGGTGCCAATTCATTTTATAGTTCATGTAGTATACAATCCAGGATGTCATCTTGTCCCATGGATGCTGTATTTTTAGCTTTGGAGAGTGCGGTTTCTACCTATATGGCTGTGATTACCGGAATTTGGTGATCTCTTGGTATTGAGATGGGCCCTTTAGGGGGTGAGAGTGGGGTGAAGTTGGCACTAAATTGATTTGCCAGGATATTGGCTATATCCTTGGGATCAGTATATTTAATGCCATTCTGTTGTAGCTCAGAGCAGGTATGAGCATTGCTATTTAGATTCTTGACATAACTATAGAACGCCTTATGGTTATCTTTGGAATCTTTGGCAATTTTATTTTCGTAACTAGCTTTGGAGGATTTTATGAGGGATCTCCGCTTCTTACTGAGGCTGGTAAGGGAGTTTTTTTAATGGTTAAGTGTGACCATGATGACCTGTAGCAAAACTGCTGACCTTAAGTGTGTCAGTGGATCAACAGGTAGCACACTCCCCTTTGATGCTGGAACATCAGAAGACTGCAGATTCTGTTCCCACAGCAAGTGCTTAATTTCTTTTTCCAGTACTGACATTGTAGTCTACAACTTTCTTCAACAAAGTCAACATATCCCTTTTATTTGTTTGCCTTTTCCATGCATACCTTTGTGGGGTGGGGTGGGCTTTCCAGATCATGCCATCCTTCAGATGCACTGCTAAACCAAGGTTTGTTTATCATACTGATCACTGCTCCAGTAGCCTTAACTATATGGATTATATCCTGCCATGGATACAGCAGCCAGCTAGCCTGCTTCTAAAGCTTCTGGGCACCTTCCACGTGCCCAAACTGAAACCAAGGTTTATCTTCTTCAGTTGTGATAGCTCAGGTAAATGTAAAAGATCCACAGAATTTGTCAAAAACAGTAGGGATTGGAAGCTTTATTTATGCAAACTTTATTTAAAAAAAAAAATAAACGTACACATTTTTTTACTGGTATCTACATATGTTATATTTTGATCATATTATGTGCATGTTAAAAAAAGGAAAAAAGTTTGCTTCGTCTTACCCTGCCTACCCCATTCTTTCAGATCCAAAACCTGATTTGCTTCCTTATACTTTTCATTTCCCACTTCTGGTTGTATAACCACTTATCATGACTTGCTCTTCATGTGAACCAAATATATGAAAATATTAACATCCACACTTACTACAGTACTACTGTTTTTTAAGTGTCATTTTTCCCGTACGTTATGTCTAATGAAACTTTGTCTTCCCTTTAATCCACTACATGTTTCTTGTACCGTTGTAGAGACTTTTCTCCCATTCATATCATGCAAAAAGGATACATTGGGCCAGATTCCAGGAGTTGCTTTCAGTGCAAGTCTACCCTGATTCTAAAAGACCTGCTTTCAGTGCATGTTACCACTTAAAATGAGGGCAAGTCTTTTTAAATCGAGGCCATCCGAAGGGAGTTTTATTACAGTATATTCATACAAATTTGGCACTTATTTTCATCACTTTTTACACCTTGGAAGGTGGTTTTTTTTTTTTTTTTTTGTTATGCACTTTAACGTGACATATATCTTTTTGCACTAATGTAATTATTTGTACTTTCTTATGGATGTACTTATCCCCCACCTTTTGTGCCGCAACCAGTTTTGTATCCCTTAACACATCAGCAGAGTTCTGCATTTTATTATCCAATAATTCTTCACTTCTACAGCTCTCTAAATTCACAAAGTAATAAGTCTTATTCTTGCTACCTTTTTCATCACTTTTTTTTACTAATTATAATATTTTCCATACAGTGTCCTATGCTTATCATGCTGTCCAAAACAGTCATGTATTCGTCTTATAAACTTTTGTCAGAACGTTTGTGGCCATAATTTCAAGTTGGAAGGACAGGTGTATTCTGTAGGCTGGATTTAAGTCCCTGGATTTGGTGTTTCTGCTGCTTTTGGATTTGTAACTTGTCCATTAGGTTTGGATCAGAGGATGCTTTTTGGTCCAGGCAAAGGTTGACTCCCTGTAGCCTGTAGGACTTGTTTTCTACACCATGTATTCTTTTTGTTCAGAACCTCAGTGGATTCTCTAGTTGTTGCCTATGTCCGATCATGTACATTCTGAAGGGAGCATTGTACTTGATAGGTCTAAGGGCAGAGTACAAAAGAACAATGACATCTTTGGACTTTGGATGCCATACTTTTGTTACAAGTTGTACAGCATGTAATGATTTTTCTTACTACTGTAGACACATGATGGTAAAAGGCCATATATCTAAGTGCGTTCCGAAATCCCTGATTACTGGGTCAACCTTTTTGAGGTGTATTATCGATGTGGTAATCTGTATGGGTGGCCTTCTTATGGAAGGATAGTATTATGCACTTCTTGCAGTGGAGTTTAAGACTGTGACTCTGGTGGCAGATGTTCTTTGTGTTTCACTGTTGCAGTCATTACATTTGGGGTAATCTGCTGGTAGGTTGCCCTCAGGCGGCCTGAATAACAAAGTCTTGGGTCCTCGTCAGGGGTATAAAACATGCAGCCGACGCCAGTCTTTCTTGCTGTGCGGTGCCTGAAGCAGAAGCAGTTTGCAAGTGCCAGTCGGCCAACTCCTGAAATTTTCGTATTCGAGTTTCAGAACCGAAGTCTTCAAATTAAACCTAAGTACCCCGTTGGGGAAGCTTTTTTTTGCTCCTTACCGATGTCAGTAAAAGTTAATAATTGCATTACTTGTGGGAATCAAATACCTCATAAGGATTTTCATTTGTACTGTATTCCTTGCCTAGGCCCAGATCACAACGTGTCTTGCTGTCGGTTTTGTGCTAAATTTAACCAACGCACTATTAAGCGTCGGTATATTTTTGCTTCTAAATATTTTGGTTCAAAATTTAATTATCCTGAAATGTCATTGGTTAGCAATCCCGACTACTGGAGTTCACAAAAAACGCAAAGAAAAAGACAGAGACAGACCGTCTAGGTCCAAAACTGACGACAAAGCTTCTCCTAAGTCGGTCACCGGTTCGCTGGCACTCAGGCGCTTTCGCAGCCCCTGATACCCACTACTTTTGAGTCGCAGGCCTCTACCGTGACCCATTCGGAGTCCAGTATGCTGCGAGATTCTCAGAGTATTGAACCCGCGGATGTCTCTCCCTTAGATGGGTCCGGAGATGTTTTCAGGCCTCAACATTTTTATATTAAACTGACACCAGCAACAAAAACAAGGTCAAAAAGAACTTCTATGTCTAAAAAACCGACGCATGAGCCACGTGCTCAGGCCCCTATGCCTAAAAAACAGATTATCAAAATGGCTTAGGATTTAATTACCTTGATCAGGGGTTCCCAACCACCCCCTGCTAAGAGGCCTAGGCAAGGCACTGATTGTCAATCTTCTGATCAGGTTTCCATTTCTTCTGATTCCTCTTCTGATTAGGAATTTTCTGTTCCACCCTATGAGGATTCTGATGCAGAGGAATGCATCCCATCTGCATCTCCTCCTGAGAATTACTCTTTTGGAGAACATTTTCACTGGGAGAGTCAGGACTTCACTGAATCAAAAAAGGGGCTTAGGAATTTCCTTCTTCCTCAGCATAGACCTTTGGCAATACCTCCTGTATTTAACATTGTTGATGATGTGTTCTCGGAATCAAGCATGGCTCCTGATTCCCTGCCTCAGGCTTCTAGTAAGCCAGACAGATATTGCAGGGTTCCTGACTCCCACAGATTTATTTTCAAAACTCCTTCAGCTGATCCTGAAACTATTTCTCTGGGTCCCAAGGGTGTAAAGACCTCACGCCAAAAATCCCACCCCTTCTGATAGAGATTCCAGGGTGCTGGATAGATGGGCTAAGAAGGTTTATACGTCTGCAGCCTTGGCAGTCAGGGCTTTAAACTGCCAGTTTCATATGCTTAAATATCAACAGCATGTTATGGGCTTATTGAAACAGAAAAGTATGTTGATTTCTGATTGTGTGAAAAATAAGAGTTGCATGAATTATTGCATTCAGCAGAACAAGTAGGAAAGCATACTTTGCAATGTGGTTTTGATTCCTTGGAGGCCTCTTGTAGGGCCGCCGTTACTGGGTCTGTGATTAGAAGGCATGCCTGGCTCAAGGAGCAAAATCTACCTGATCATGTTAAAGCTAAATTGTTGGATAACCCTTTGCAGCATGATACTCTGGTAATAAGGCAGAAGAGGTTTTAAAGAAAATGGAAGACAAAGCTAAATCTATGCAAACTATAAAAGATTTCTTGCAAGTGCAGCCACCCAGGTTCAGTAGACACTGGCCTACTAAAAATTGGTCCTTTCCTGTGTCCAACAGAGCCACTCAGGGCAAATCCAGGTGCTCAAAAGGCTCCAGATACCAATCACATGGTTCTTGAAGGTCAAAGCAATGGGGTGCCTCCACCTCCAAATCTGGAGGAAACAAAGCACAACCCTACAGTAAGCAGTCTCAATGACTTTCCTCTACCATCACCAAGCACTTATCTTTTGGCAGCCCACTTGGGGGGGAAACTAGCACTTCATGCTCAAAATTGGCAGTTAATTGCCCAGAACAAGTGGGTATTAAACATAGTATCCCAGGGGTACAGATTTCATTTCCATACTTTGCCAGTTCCAAACGGATGTCCGGATCTGTCACAAAAGCAGTGGGCCGGGGCCCAGAAACAAGTCATGTCCCTCATGAATATGGGGTCTATTCAGCCGGTACCAGAAAAGGAAAAAGGACAATATTTTTATACAAGACTTTTCCTGGTACCCAGAAAAGACAATTCATGGCATCCAATACTGGACTTAACGATTTTGAACACGTTCCTGGACATTCCAAAATTCAAAATGCTGACTTTACAACAGCTACTGCCTATGCTAGGCAGGAATGCTTGGTTAGTAACTCTAGACTTAAAGAGGCATACCTGAATATCCCAGTAAGGGAATCGCGCAGAAGATACCTCCACTTCAAAGCAGGTTTTTTGCATTACCAATTCTCTGCACTGCCCTTTGGTTTATCTACTGTGCCTAGGGTCTTTACAAAGTGCCTGGCACCAGTAATTGCTTTCTGCAGACAAAGAAGCATTCAAATTTATCTTTATCTGGACGACTGTCTCATTCAAACAGAGGACAAGGACACTCTTCTTCAACATCTGGCGTTTGTAAAAAGGCTTCTAGCATGCCCAGGGTACACCATAAACAAAAATAAATCACAACTGGTGCCTTCTCAAATGATTACATTCCTGGGTGCAAGCTTGAATACAACTGGTCAGATGGCTTACCTCACGCCAGACAAAGGCAACTGACAACATACTTCAAACAAATGGCAACAAAAACCCAGTTATCTGCAAGACAAATTCTGCAGGCTTTGGGGTTCATGGCATCCTGCATTCTACTAATTCCATATGCGAGACTGCATATGAGGAAACTTCAATAGTTCCTAAAAAGTTTATGGAGTCAACATTGTCACAGTCTGGAAACATTGATTCCTGTCATTCCCTGCCTACAACAGGAGTTTCTTTGGTGGGCAGAAACATGTCACCAAAACAAGGGACTGTCATTCACTCTACCCCCTGCTGCCCATACCCTAACTACAGACTATGCTTGGGAGCCCACCTGGCAGGGAGATGCATTCAGGGCAAATGGAGCCCAAACCAAATGCATCTGCATATCGACCAGAAAGAGATGCTAGCTGTTCAGAATGCTCTGACAGCCTTCAAGGACTTACTTCATCCAGGACAACTACTGATAAAGACGGACAACACCACAGTTATGTGGTACATAAACAAGCAGGGGGTACACATTCCTACCCCCCTTGCAGACTAGCCAAGGCCTTGTGGAACACAACCTTGACTTAACAAATACGTCTTCAAGCTCAATTCCTGCCAGGAAAGCAAAATACTCTGGCAGACCTAAGCAGAAATCTTGTGGACCAGCATGAATGGAAACTGGATCCACAAATCTTCAGCATGTTAACACAGAAATGGTGGAGCCATTACATAGATCTATTTGCCTCTCCCGAAAATTATCAGTTGGACAAATTCTGCACAAGAACTCATCACAAAAAAAGCATGGAAAGTGGATGCCCTATCAGTCTATGCCTTTCTCCCTCTGCCTCTACTCTTCAAGGTCTTACTAAAAGTCAGACAGGAAAAAACAAAAATGATCCTAGTGGCTCCAGATTGGCCTCACCAGCACTGGTACCCACTTCTAAGGAATATGTCTCAGCTTCCTCCATGGTACTTGCCTCAAATACTTTATCTACTGTCTCAGCAGAACTATCAAATTCTGCACACTCGGCACCAAACTTTGAATCTTGCAGCATGGCTGATCAACTAATTACTCAAACAACACCTCTCAGTAAATCTGTGATGGATGTCATTTTGGAAGCCAGAAGGCTAGTACTAGAAAATCTTATGCTGATAAATGGAAGAGATTCTGTGCTTGGAACCAAGCACAAGGAACAGACAGAGCAAAGCCCAATATTCCTCAGATTTTACAATATTTGACTGAGATGCTTGACAAGGGCCTATCCTTTTCTTCAATAAAAATCCATGTCTCTGCCATCTCGGCTCATTACATCAGAGTCTCCCTCCCCTCTTTTCTCATCCTCTGCTTAAACAGTATCTTAGAGGGGCCAGAAATTTAAGGCCTCCCAGAAGTTCACAAACTTCTGCATGGGACCTCAATTTTGTGCTGGAAAAACTCACCCTGACTCCTTTTGAACCAGCAGCTACTGCGGATATAAAATTTCTATCTTGGAAAACAGCTTTTCTCTTGGCAGTCACTTCAGCTAGAAGGGTTTCAGAAATACAGGCTCTCATTGCAGTGGAGCCTTTTATTATTTTTTACCCGGACAGGGTGTTCCTCAGGACCAATCCTTTTATGCCTAAGGTGGTATCCAATGTGGCTCTTAACCAGACCATTCACCTGCCGACATTTTACCCAAATCCGCAGAACAAGGGGGAGCGGATTCTGCATTCATTGGATGTACACAGATAACTAAGATTCTACTTAACCAGGACCAAATCTCTAAGAAAGTCTGAGCAACTACTGGTAGCATTTGCTGCAGGGTCAGAGGGGAATGCTATATCAAAGCAGACTATCTCTAAGTGGATAAGCCACTGCATTCGTTTCTGCTACTTGCACCATGGTAAACCTGTGCCCAAAGGGATCAGATCGCATTCCACCAGGGCTGCCTCTACTTCAGCAGCTTTTCTCAGAGGGGTTCCAACCAAAGACATTCTAGAAGCTGCTACTTGGCACTCTGTTCATACCTTCACAAAGCATTATCATTTGCCTCTCTTCTCCAAATCCAGGGCAGGCTTTGCCACTGCAGTTCTGCAGGGCCTTATAGCCGCTCCTAATGCTGTTACGTTCCATCCTCCCATCCATAGCTTTGGGATTCTACCCAAATGTAATGACTGCAACAGTGAAACACGAAGAACATAGTACAGTTGTGTACACTTACCATAAATGTAGATGTTCGAGTGTATTCACTGTTACAGTCCAGGTTGCACATCCCCCTTTCTATACCTTTTCTTTCCTTCACTTTTTCCTTCACTATACACAAAAGCCTTTGTGGTGTATTTGCTTTTATATGAAGGTAAAGTTTGTTTATAAAGGTGCATTTATATATATATATTTACTGATTTTTATATATATATATATATATATATATATATATATATATATATATATATATATAAAAATAATTTTGCTCCCCATTTGGGGGGCACCTGACATCTGGGGCAAGAAAAACTGAATAAAATGGTGTCTGCTGCATGTTTTATACCCCTGACGACCTGACATCGTGGAATAGGAGACGGCAACCAACGCAGGATCCAAGACTTTGTTATTCAGGCTGACTGAGGGCAACCTGCCAGCAGATTACCCCAAATGTAATGACTGCAACAGTGAATACACTCGAACATCTACATTTATTGGAAGTGTACACAACTGTACTTTATTAGTCTGTGTCAGTTCCTCTTGGAGGATGCTTGTGTCTTGGGAGGATTCAGTGACTGCTCCTAATTTGCAATTGTCTACGATTTTGTTCAGCCAAAGGGTTATAACATTAAACTTGAGTTCAAAGAAATTGCTACTGAATGGGGTTAGTCCCAGCACTGAGCCCAGAGCCCTGAGGGGACTTCACTAGTGATTGTACCAGTACTGGGTCCTGTGGGACTTATTATTGGAGTTAGATTCCTGTATTCCTAACTTCTTGGGTCCCATCTGTGAGCCAGTTGGCTATCCAGCAGATGACTTGGGGGTTTACACCCAACTCAGTAAACTTGTCTGTAATGCTGAAGTGAGGAATTGTGTTGAATGTCTTGACCAGATTGATGAAGGCAGGATGTATCTTTTTGCTTTCTTCCATTGCTTTGTTGACCTTCTTGAAGTCCAACAGGTTGAAGCGGCTTTACTCTCCCTTGATGAAACCAAACTGAGATGGATCTAGCCTCTGAGGTTTTCCTATGTCATTGTTTATCATGTCCATGATTATATTTTCCATGGCCTTGCATATGAGACTAGTCAGGCTTGTAGCTCGGTAGTTTCACAGGGACATCGAAGATCCATCCTTGTGTAGTAGGATAACAGTTGCAGTCCTCATTTGCTTGGCACAAAACCTGTTTTTAGGCTACAATTCAATAGAGCTTTTAGAGGCCCCCAAAAGGTCATGTTTCTTGCAAGTGAAGAGGCATTTTGGGATGTTGTTAGGTCTCGTTGCTGAAGAGTGCATTGTTGACATGTTCCCTAGTGATGGTGAACTGTAGTAGCAGATATTTCTTGAGGTTCCTGGACTGGTATATCCTGACCAGTTAGACCAATGCACTTGGGGTGATGGAGTTTTCCTTCATGTCATTGAGAAATAGGTCTACAGGATGTTTATTCTCCTAGTGGTTTTACGGACTAGCTCGTCCAAGGTATTTGTGTAGATGAAGTCCAGGAATCTTTTTGCCTGCACGTTTGAGGTTTGTGTGTTATTCCCAGTTTATGGTATGGTGTTTGGTTGATTGGAGAATAACTTAAATTCATTTAAGTGATATGGATTTCCTGGGTCATGATGGTGGTGGGGGATTTAACTCGCAAGGATATGGTGTGAGACTTTGCTTATGTTGAGTTGTACGTGGAGAAACTCAGATGCTTCATACTAATTGACCAGCTTTGAGGTGTGAATGTTTTTGATGTAAATTGAGAGATTATACCTTTTGTTCCTTGCTGTGTAGTAGCTGGTTTAAATATGTGGAAGGCACTTCACTCCTGGTTTTAAACCATGTCTGAGTAACTGTACAGTTGTCTGCATCCTTCATTTGTAGGAGAGCTTGTAAGGCGTGGAGGTTTTTGTTCCCTATCCATTTTGATCCCCTTTTCTTTCTTCTCTCTGTCATTTCTTGGGCTTAATTAAAATAAAATGTGTTTGTGTGTATATACACACATTACCATAGCTTTAGTTTAGTTTTTTTTTTACTTCTAGGGTAGCATCTTTCATTAGAATCCTCTTTTATTTTTCTTCCTCTGTTGTGTTTGAAGATGGTTGGTAAGCCCTCTGCATTCAAAAAAATGCATAGCTTGTTCTCACAAGCTGCCAAGTTTGGACACGCACACAAGTGTGTGTGTGTGTGTGTGTGTGTGTGTTTGGTAGGGCCTTCCCACTCAAACATCGCCTGATCTATCTGTGATGCTTTTGGACAATGAGCTATTGTGGAGAGAAGGAATAATCTCGTTCTTATCCTCCTACAGGAGAAAAACCCTCTTCAGGATCAGGGAAATTTGTGGCTGCTGCTGCTGCTTCCCCTTGTCCATCATCTTTAAAAAGGGGTTTCAATGCGGAGAGAAGCAAAAAGTGGCAGAAGAAAGAAAAGACAGATCAAAATAGTCAAAAATAGATTTCCAGATCTGGCACCTTCAGTTCCAAAGACTAAGATTTCTTGACCATCAGAGCAAACTCTTTTTTTCAGATCCAGTAGTTATCATAGCCGTAACACTTCCTAGATTTTCTCTGGATCCTGTCTCTGGTCTCCATTTTTCCAGGACAGACCCTGTTGCACTTCCAGGACACCTTCCTCAACAACTTCTCTCAGGTCAGCTAGGTCTTCTCATAGCTACACTGAAACAGACATGGACAGGACAATGAGGAAATTCCTTCAAGAAGAAGCTGTTTCAGAAATAAGAAAACTTCTAATAAATTGAGTTATCCAAGAGCCCCCCCCCCCCCAAACTAATAGCGAATCTGGAATTTACTCACAATTCTTTTTAGTGCCAAAGAAGAAGTGGGACCCAAGTCACTTGAACAAGTTTGCGATGCAAACAAAATTCTGGATGGTCACAATTCAGCTCAGGAAGAATGACTGAATGTGCTCTGTAGATCTTCAGGATGCATGTTACCACATAAAGATGAATAGGTGTTCCAGGAAGTACCTTTGTTTTCTGCTGGGAGCCAATCATTTCTAATTAAGAGATCTGCCCTTTGTGTCACCAGAGCCCCCTGGGTGTTTCCAAAGTGTGGCAGTAGTGGCAGCTTCTCTACAGCTGCATGGTTGTCAGGTATTCCTGTACTCGTAGGACTGGCTCATCTCTGCCCCTACCAGAAATCTACTTGTTCAAGACAGAGACTTCTTTCTCCAACTGTGTATAGCTTGGAATTATATTGAATCTAAAAATGCCCAAGCTACAACTAGTCCACTCTCTAGAGTTTATAGAAGCACTTTTGGACATAAGACTTTTGATACCAAAGCTGCCACAAGCGAGAATTACATCCTTTCACCAAAAAGCCCAAGAAGTCTTCTATCACCAGAAGCCTCAAGCAAGACTAATTCTTCACCTTCTATGGCAACTTCCATCACATTACTTGCCCCTAGCCAGCTTCTATGTGCAAGTTCGTCATTGGACTCTGGTGGTTCAGTGGTCAATCAGGAAACATGTATTTTTTAGTTTTTTTGAGGAACTTTTCCAGAGCTTATATAGTAGTGACTAGAATATCTATATTTTCTACAGGGATGTCTTTTCATTCTTCCTTCCCCTAAACCACAGTAACCACGAATGTTTCCTAGCTGGGGTGTGGGGGCATTTATTTGAGAAAGATGGTCCAAGGCACATGGTCGCAAAATGGAGGCCAGTTTTCACATCCTTATACTGGTGATGAGAGCAGTTCTAGTGTTGTAGGCCTTTCAGTAGTCTCTCCCTTTGGGTGTAATAATGCTTCAGGCAGATAACTTGGCAGTTTGGTACATCAACAAGCAGGGCTTTTGTATTAGGAGGCCATGAGAGTGTGGCATTGGATGATATCTTCTCACCATTTTTAATAGCAGTGCCTATCCTGGGGAAATCCAATATCCTTTTGGACATGTTGAGTTGGTCTATTCTGCTCCCTCACAAGTGGTTTCTCAGTCCATTAGTAACAGAGCAGATTTTCAACCTGTGGGACAAACCTTGTTGTGACCTGTTTGCCTCTCCCCACAATACTTAATGCAACAAGTTTTTTGTCCTAATTTCCTGAGAGGAGGAGGAGTCTCCCAGAGATGTTTTAAAGCACCCTTAGAACCCATGTCCCCTTTTACACCTTTCCAAACTTTCTTCAGCATGCATCTGAGATGAAGGTCAGAGTCATCTTTATAACCCCTTATTGGCCTCAAGAAGTCTGCTTTCCCTTTCACTGGCCTCCTCTAGTCTGCCCTCTCTGGGTACTGGGCTCAGACCCAGATCTTCTGTCTCACCCGTTGGGGCCGTCTCACCGAATCTTCAGTCCCTCAGACTGACCCTGTGGTTCTCCAGTTCCAGTGATTGCTTGACAGTCCAAGTTTTCATCAAAGCTTTTAAATGAATAATGCCCCAAGACCACAGAAACGTCAAGCAGGGAAAATAAAATACGTTTTGTATAGTATATTCTTTCCAAACCTGTGGCAGGGCAAGCCACCTGGCAGTGTAAACCTTGGCTCTAGATGATTGTCACCGTTGAAGTGACATCCTGACCTCGTGTGCAAAAATGAGAAAAAGATGATGTGGATGGATGGATTCTTTCCAAAAGCCTTTGACTAATCAGGTGAATCGCTCTGTTCCCCTTCAGTAAATTATGAGGGTATATCCGATCTTGCCTTGTTGATCCAGGTAAAAATAAACTTTGTTGTGAGTTTGAACAGGAAGAACAATGCTGTAGGATTTGGAATACCACGTATTTGGTTTACGAGTAAAACAGTATTCAGTTAGGAGTGATGATGGTTGGTTAGTTATATTCATTTCCACTAGCTAGAAAAGTTTATTTTATTAAGTTCCTTTTATGCAAAAAGCAAAGTCTTTGTGGAAGAAATGGAGAGGATTGTGCAAAAATAAGCCATGTCTACTCTTTGTGTTTATTATCTGCTGTTGGTGGGAGATCCTGCCACTTTGTATGTAGTATTTTCTTGGTTTTGGTGCCCTTAAAAGCTTAAATGGTCTGGTTGGTGGATTAGATGTGTGCATTCGGGCAGCTCTCTCCTAGATGCCTCTGTTTTGGTCCTTTTCGATCTGGTGCAAATTCCCCAAACAATCTCAGTCTTTGAAACTTGGTAGTTATGACCTTCAGGAGGCTTTCTTGAGGGTCACTCAGGCGTAACCTGTAAAGAATATAGTTCAAAATCCCATCTGGGAAGGTCCCAGCAAGAGCAAAATCTCAGTGTAACTAAAATGTGTATTAAAAGATCACTCGAAGCACTTTTTTTCGTTCAGAGGTAGTCTTTATTCATAGGTAGGTACTAGGCTATCCAGGCCTATGGACTATACAAGCCTAGCCATAACAATTCCCTGAGTATTGCTTCCCACAATTCAGGTACCACAGTTCATCAGTAGAGATTTGAATTTGAAAGGGGTGGTACAAACAACAACAGTAAAAGAAAAAACAAGAAAGGCACTTATAAGTGTGAGATGTGCAGTCAGTGTAAGCACATTATAAAGAAGGGCGAGGTGATGTTAACAGCAAGGAATTGTAGGGTAAAAAGCAATGGATATTTTACATGCATTAGTATAGGGTTAGTTTATTTAGTAGTGTGTGAATCGTGTTACAGTTTTTACATTGGAAATACTGAGAGAAACCTTAGAAGGAAACTGTACGAACATATGTATGACGTTGGTAAGGAGAAAGAAACTAGTGCACTTTACAAACATTCACAAACATGCCCTAATTACAAGTTCAAATTTATGGTTATAGAACAAGTTGTATCTGATGCCGGGGAGGGGGGGTGAGTTGAACGGACTGCACAGTATAATAAACCTTCAGCTTTTGAAGTCGTGGAGTCTATTCTTTTTATCAGTTGTTCGTTTGGTATACTCTTTGTATTTATCTGCTGTTGGTGGGAGATTCTGCCATTTTGTATGTAGTATTTTCTAGGTTTTGGTGCCCTTAAAAGCTTAAATGGTCCGGTTGGTGGATTAGATGTGTGCATTTGGGCATCTCTCTCCTAGATGCCTCTGTTTTGGTCCTTTTCGATCTGGTGCAAATTGCCCAAAAGATCTTAGTCTTTGAAAATTGGTAGTTACGTCCTTCAGGAGGCTGTGTTGAGGGTTGCTCAGGTGTAATCTATAATAAATATAGTTCAAAATCCCATCTGGGAAGGTCCCAGCAAGAGCAAAATCTCAGTGTGACTAAAATGTGTGTTAAAAGATCACTCAAAGCACTTTTCTTCGTTCAAAGGTAGTATTTATTCATAGGTTCATAGGTAGGTACTAGGCTATCAGCCCTCGGGGCCTATACAAGCCTAGCTATAACGATTCTCTGGGTATTGCTTCCCACAAATATTTACTTCCCTGGACCCCTGTCTAGCAGGGCTACTGATGTGATCCCCGGGGTGAATTTCCTATCTCCCATCCAATTGTCAAGGTTCCTCTTGAAGAGGGCCATTGAGACGCTCTGCCTGGCATGTATGGGCAAGCCTATTCTAGAGTATGGGGAGTCTCTGGGTCAGGAACCTATCCCTCCAGTATGTTCTATGATCCAGTTTAAGATCCCTGGAGCGTGTGGCTCGGAGGGATTGGGATTTCTTTAAGTGTAGCATGTCCAACAACTCTGGGTTTGACATGGCCTTGTATGTTAGGCAGAGATTGCCTCTGAGTAGGCGATATGCGACAGAGTATAGCTGAAGTTTCTTTAGACGGCCAGCATAAGGCATCTGCTTTAGGCCTGTGATTCTTTTTTGTGAGGTATTTCTGCGGCCTGTCTAGTTGTTGCAGATGTTTTGTGAGGTACATACCAAACTGGGCATTGTATTCTATAATGGGTCTAATGAGAGATGAGTACAGAGGGACAATGACCTCCTTTTTTCTGGATGAAAAGCCCTTGGTGATGAGGTGTGTCATGTAGAAGGATTTTTCTAACCGTTGTGGCTGTGGTTATCAAAGATGAGACCACTGTCCACCTGTGTCAATAGGTCTCTTATCACATTTTTGGTGTTAAGTGTACTGCCACCTATGTGGTAGTTCACAGGTATGTTTTTTTCCAAAGAGGACAACTATACATTTTTGGCATTTAGCTTGAGCCCATGGCTCTGGCACCAGGCATCTGTTTTGGTAAGGCCCTTTTATAGTATATCCACATCATTTGGGGATTCAATAATGGCTCCCAGCTTGCAGTCATCTGCAAGCTTTGTAAGCCAGAGTCCCTTAGTGTTGGCCTGTACTTCAGAGAAGTAGATGCCAAACAAGAGTGGTCCCAGGACAGAACCCTGTGGTTACACCACTTGTCACTTGTCTGGAGCTGGTTTTGGAGTCTGCTACTTTTACAGTGTGTGTTCTGTCAGGAAGCCAGTTTGCAACTGATCGAGTGACGCAGGGATTAATACCCAGCTTAGTAAGTTTATCTGCGATTCCAGAGTGGGGGATAGTGTTGAAAGCCTTGGCGAGGTCCAAGTAGGCTGTGTGAACCACCTTACCCTCGTCCACGGCTCTGGAGACTGATTCAAAGAAGTTGATCAGATTCAGGAGGCACGATTGGGCCTTCCTGAACCCAAACTAGGTGGGGTCCAGTGTTTTAAGGTTGCCAATGTCTTTGTGTATAAGTTTCATGGCCTTACAGAGCAGGCTCGTCAGACTGATTGGATGGTAGTTCGCGGGATCCAAAGTGGATCCCCCCTTGTTGAGTGGGATGACTGTAGCTGTGTGCCACTCTGTGGACACGAAGCCTGAGATGAGGCTATGATTAAATATGACACACGGGTGAGGTGCCAGTTCATTTTGTAGTTCATGCAGTACACAGCCCAGGATGTCGTCTGGTCCCATGGATGCTGTATTCTTGGCTTTGGAGAGTGCAGTTTTTACCTGAGTGGCCGTGATTACCTGAATTTGGCATTCTTTCGGTATTGAGATGGGCCCTTTAGGGGGTAAGAGGGGGGGTGAAGTTGGCACTGAATCTATCTGCCAGGATATTGGCAATATCCGTGTGATCAGTATATCTAGTGCCCATTCTGCTGTAGCTCAGAGCAGATCTGAGTATTGCCATTTAGATTCTTGACATAGCAATAGAATGCCTTGTAGAGTCTAAAACGAAAGTGCAGCCCAAAAAAAAAAAAGCTTTCGACTAGGAAAAATCTATAAGAGCAATTGGAAAATATTTTTTATTTGAGCAATTGGAAGAAATATTAACAATTTTTCTGCCCCTCTTCCAGCAATTTTGAACTTCTCCCGTACCTTTTCCAGTGTAGGTGGAATCAGCTGTTCCACAATCAGGTTACAATTAGCTGCAGTATCCTCTTTCCATATGGGTGAAAATCATATGCCCATTGCATTTAAGACTTTCTTCGGTACCTTTCTACTACGTTTTCTGATTGGAGACCCAGTCCCTCCATGGGCCTCCTTTTGAACTTGCTTTTAGGGTTGATCTGAAGTTTTGTCATGGAAGACTATTTCTGGTGGTTAACATTTGTGGTTGTCGCTTCTGCTAGGAGAGTTTCTGAGCTACACTCCGTGTCCTCAAAACCCCCCTACCTAAATCTTCACAAGGACAATGTGTCCCTGAAAACCAACCCCCTGTTAACTTCCTAAGGTGGCTTCTGAGTCCTCCGTTAATCAGTCCATAAATCTTCCAGTGTTCTTCCCAAATTTTTCAAACAAGGGTGAATATACTTTGCATTTGCTAGATTCTCATTATTGGTTATGTTTATATTGATATCGGGGAGAAAAACTTTCAAGAAATCTGATCAGTTCTATCTATTGCTAAATTGGGAAAAGTAGCATCCAAAGTCACCCTTTTACATTGGTTGTTGCAGTGCATTTCCTGTACCAAGAAAGAGGATTGCCACTTCTTTCAACTCCAAAGGTTCATTCCATCAGATCTGTGGCTTCGTTTGCTTCCACCTTCTCGAGTGTACCAATTGATGACATGCTGCAACTACCAGGTCAAAAGTACATACCTTCATCTTGCACTATACATTGGATATGCCGTCCAGATCTAGAGCCTCCTTTGGTTCAGCTGTGCTCCAGTATAGCCTTGCAAGGCCTTATGCAAGTAAGAAAGTATGCATTTAGGAGTGGACGGAAAAGATAACTTACTATGCCATAGATCTGTGTTGTCGGTCTTTCTTCAACTACTCTCCCCCCATCCTTCTCCTTATTTTTCGTATGCACAGTTTTTTTTTTTTTTTTTTTAAATCATGTTCTCATTCCGAGTTGGCTCCTACCTTGCCTTGGTTCCTGAAGGTCTTTTTTTTTTTTTCCTCTCTCTAACTTTATAGACTTGTTGCATTTTAGATAAGCTAAGTTGTTTGGCTGCCAACCCTTCTATATTTTTAAATTTCCTTTAATTTGCGGGCAAACTCAATCTGAGGTAACTTTGATCTCTACACAGGGATTATGGATAAGAGGAGGAGTCTGAGCACACGGTCCTAAGCTTACAAGTGACAGAAGCCATATCGGTGATTGAGGAAGGATGGAAACAGAAAAATCAGATCTGTAATTTTTCTGAGTATATAAACCTTTCGTTTTAGACTCCTGGCTTTGAGCAATATCACCTTTAGATTATTCTGTTAGTTTAGTTAAGTCTGGTGAGTTATCAGGTTGGCAGTGCCTAAAAAAAGGCACTAACCTGATGGACAAGGTTTTAGCCACTATTCAGAAACCTAGAGGTGATAGGTGTAGACCATCCCTGGAGAAGCATCAGGGTCTGCCTACCATGTCCTCCCAGACCAGCAAATATTGTACCCCTTCAAATGACATCAAAACCTAAGCCGATTATAAAGTCATTTTCTTTGTTTATATTGGGGCATCCTTGGAGAAGGTAGAGTGCTGCATGATGCTAGGTTCATACCTGCCCGGGATACATATTCCAAGAGCTCTGTCATATAGTCTAGGGAGGTATGTTTTGGATCATTTGCTCTCACATGGATTGTGATTTAAGTCATACTGGTATTTGGTGTGTGTTCTACCAATTGATTCAGTGACCCAAGTGTGTGTGCTTGTGATCTGATGGATACTTGCCCCTGAGAGACAATTGACTGTAACCATCTCCTTGCTCAGACTGGTTAGTGAGATATCAGTGTACATCACAATGGAGTATTCTAAGAACAAAATGTTGGATTGTGTGGTGGTCTGCTGTATGGGCTTGGCCTTACAGGTACTGTGAGTTGAAGCTGAATGTTCTGTGGTGTGTGTTGCCTTGGTAGTGTGTTTTTTGAGGTTGTCGAGAATTTTTTTTGTAATTACTGTGTCTGGGAGGTCTCTGAGGTTTTGTATTGGTAAGATTACTTTTAAGAGCTTCAGTGTATGTAGGTCTATATATTTGTAGTATGTGTGGTAGATATTGTGTAGTGTTTGATTGTGACAACCTGTTTGGTATCGATAGTGGCCACATGTAAGAGCCTTTGCTTCCAGAGATGGTGTGCAAGTACATCTCTCACATAATGTATCCAGTTATTTAAGGGTTAGGAGGCTGTCAGAAAACCTGAGGCAGTTTCTACCTCTCAGTACTCCCATTTCTATCAGGCTAGCTACAGATATTGTAGGCAAGTGCAGATACATGGTTTCAACTATAAAAATGTAGTGTCAAGGGGATGTATGCTTTTTTGTGTGACCACCGTAGGGGAGAAAAGATTCGCTAGGGTGCTTGTTGGTTAGGAAGTAAAAACTTAGTGTAATTTCTTAGAGTAGTTTCCCTCTTCATACTAATCTGGTGATCATCGAGCAACAACATGCTTAGGAGGTCTCTTGGTGTGTAGGTTTTGTAGGGAATTTGCATTTCTAAGCTCCTGTGTCTGTACAGGGCACTGCTAACTACCAATGCACAATGAGCAGGGTTGCACAAATTTGACAGCTTTATACAGGCAGAGAAAATCTGTAAGCAAACAAGCTACCTCTGGCAGATAGTTAAATCACACTGAAATTTTAGTAAGTGATTCCCAGGTCAGATAGCACCACTAGGGAGCAGACCAAAGACTTTTTAATTTACAAATACTTCCTGGGCCACCAACTAACCAAGTTAAGTTATAAAACTAAACAAAAGTTCAGGTACTCCCAGTAAATGGCCATGGTAATAGTCAAAGATACTAAAAATTATAACAGAGAAAGCAAGGGCACAGCAAATAATCCACAGATGTTAAAGGAAAAATAGTAATTTACACGATAAAGTGCAGTTCCGCAGTGTGGAGTAAATGTTAATTTCTGCATGAAACTGCATTTAGCACGACAGTCAAACTACGTGGTAAAATCAGTAATACTTAAATTCAGTTTTAAAGTACAAACTCTAAAAATGCATAATTGTAATAGCACTTTTAATGTTTGTTTTATGTGTTTCCCCATATAAATTTGGTATGTTTGAGAGGCTCTTGGCTGATTCTCACAAGAGCTCAGCAGTGCTTGGTGGTCTTGCCTGAGCCTCTGAAGTGATTTCTTTTATCTGTATTTAGGGCTAAAATTACTGCATTTGCTCAAAATGTCTTGCTGTTTGATTGACTTGAAACAATCTTGTCTAGCTAGTTTGTTAGTTGTTTTGTGGTAGTATACACTCTCACGCAGTCTTTTTTATGCTTTTACACTGAAGGACTGGGATATTTCATCTAGTGACAGTAGGTGGTGGCCTGGTCTATCTGACCTGGAAAACACAGAAGTTAACTTATAAAACTAGTAATAAGGTCCATTAATACCAAGGTGATGCAGGCAACCCGTAGTTCCAAAAAATAGTGTTGAGCCCAATAATCCACCAAAAGTCAACAGTGATCTAAAAACAATAAATTAAATAAATAAACTTTAATTAAACAGTCCACTTAAACCACACACTTAGCACTTTCATTCCGTAACATAAAGGGACTTCCTAGTACTAGTAGTTGGTCTGTAACCTGCAGTTTAGTGAAAAATTGCTATGTCAAGCTTAGAGCAACTAGCATGTGCGTCCGATAGATATCCTGTACCATTATCCTAGCACTATTCAGTCTCCAAACCTGTGGGCCACTCTAGAAGACCTCTGTAAATTCTTGTCCTCAGACCCTAATAGCCCACCCTAATACAGGCCCAGACAACACTGAAATGCAATTTCCAAGTGTCTCCACAGCCAGCTTGGTGGATATTGGCATCCTGAGTCTGTGTAGCAATTGTTTCATGTTCCCCGACAACCTTTTAATTCTTAAAGAAACAAACACTGTATGGGACGAGTACATACAGAATTTCCTTGGAGGAAACAATCTTGCTTACAAAGGTGAAAAGAACACACACACACACACACACACACACACACACACACACACACACACACACACACACACACACACACACACACACACACACTCACTACATCTACCACCATAAATAGGTAACACACACACAGACCATCTTATGCTGAGTCACTAAAAAGCAATCTCCCCAACCTCAAAGACCTCCTAAGCCTGCAAACAAGAGTGCCCATCCTTGGCAGTCTCTAAAGCATACACCAGAAGCAACACCAAACACTGCACACAAACGTACACCCAATAGACCCCCAAAACAAAGTTCATACGGCAATCAAACAATTTTCCCAGGACTGTTGTCATGGTGGACTGTATTCTACAACACACAGATGCCTCAATTACCAGACTGAAAAGGAGAAGATTATGATTGGTTGCTTATCTAGAGCCAGGATGTGCCAAGTTAAACCTGCACTCAAGTCATTGCACCACAGGTACCAGTGTGATTCTGTCATAGTTTGTGTGGACATAAATTACCTGATGCATGCTTCTCTGGGTATGTGTCTCATACTGGTATGTGCCTTGAATTGAGCAGCGTTCTACTTTCACCAAAGATGATGCCACAGTATGAACAAAAAATGATTGACTCTGACAATTGGATTAATTTCTGCTGTCAGTCCAGGGGGTTTTCAATGTCTGTCAGCCTGGGAGGACATGGTCAATAGGACAACGCTGCTTTGGAAAAGGTGCCCTGTACCTCTTCCCCCTGCCCCACCCTCCTGGGCTTCCATATTTTGTGTAAAATGTTATCCACCCCCTTAAAGCCTTTTTAGGCAATGCCAGGGTGATAAAGCTACCGACATAGGTTTATAGGTGTTTATCAGGATAATGACCATAAGGGCCTTTTTAAGCCTAGCTATGCATCCCAAATCTCTGACAATTTCCTGATATCCTTGATAAGTATAAGCAGGGGGGCCTGGAAGATGAATCATTTATAGGTTGCCTGTGTCCATTAGAGACATAGGTGCCAAATCACGGATGAATTTCCATTTAGTTTTAGTCTATGGCTCTGACACCAGTTGTTTGTCTGTTAGCCCCTCCTGGAGAACATTTGTGTTAGCATGGGATTCGGTGATATCTCCTAATTTGCAGTCCTCTGCAAATTTAGTCAGCCAGATACCACTGACATTGGCCTTGACTTCTGAGAAGTAAATGTCAAAAAGGAGCAGTCCAAGGACTGATCCCTGAGGGACTCCATTTGTAACCAGCATCCTTGTAGAGGTGTACTCTCCAGTTCTAACTTCTTGGGTCCTGTCTGTGAGCCAGTTGGCTATCCATCGGGTGACATACGAGTTTGTACCTAACCTCTTGAGTTTGGCAACAATGCTTGATTGGGGTATTGTGTCATAATCCTTGGCCAGGTCAAGGTAGGCAGTGTGAACCATTTTTCCCTCCTCCATTGCTTTGGTTACCTTCTCAAGAAGTCCACCAGGTTGAGTAGGCATAATCTACCCTTGATGAAATCAAACTGGCTTGGTCCAGTTTCTGGAGGTTTACTATATCTGTATTGATTATCTTCATGATATTATTTCTGTGGCTGTATATATAAGACTAGTGAGACTTGTTGGTTTGTAGTTTCCAGGGTCTGTAGATGGCCCATCTTTGTGCAGAGGGATGTCTATTGCCATTCTCCATAGCAAATAAAACCCAAAGGAACCTGAAGGTGTTACTGCTCAATGTTAAAAGCTTTAACAAGGGCCTCCACACCCTACAAGCTGTCCTCACAATGGAAAGCATAGACATCTGAAAGTACTCTGACTGTGCAAGGCTACATTGCCTTCCACACATTTAGACCATCAGCCATACAGATAGGGACTAAAGGTGGAGGTATCTTGAGCAACAAGTATACCTCAAGGGTGGTCAAATAGGATGATTTCCTAGAGTTCATTCTCTTTCATATCACCTTAGAGTACATTACCATACCAAAGCTTGCTGTAGGTCACCACCTCTGCTTCAAGACTCCCACAACTCTTATGTAGATCGTCTGGAGGCACTCTGTTTCCAACCAGACACTATCTTCATTGGATAGTTTAACTACCCCTCTGTAGACTGGGAAACGTACACTGCCATCCGTACACTGCCATCAACTTGCTGGCACAACATATCTTGGGCTTCATTAACACACATGCCTTTGGTCAGTTAGTGTGCACTTCAACCAGAGGTTCAACCATACAGGAATCATTCTCATCAGTGTGGGAGAATGCTGCAGCACATCCTCACTGGTGAGGTCTGATCTCAAAATTAGCTTGGAAAACCTAGCAAAACCTGTTACAGTTGGGAGGTCATTTGCTTTTAAAATAGTTTCTATTAAGTGACAGTTTGCCAGAATTCATTGTAGAGGCTGCTTTACCTACCAGAAGCAATCCCAAAACAAAATACACTTGTGGAATCCTAATCTTAACAGGGTACATAACAAAAGGAAAAAAGTCATGGCCAAAGTCAGAAAGAGCCTGTCATAATAAGAGCTCATTAATAAAACTAAACAGGAAACTAAAAGGTCTAATAAAGTCCAACAAGGCTAATTACGAAGTCAAGATAGCTTCTCAGGCTAAAATACAACCACATGGCCTTCTACAGCTGTGTCTGAGACCTCAAAGGTAAAACACAGTAGTGTGCTGAACTGGTAGTAAATGGTACCACCTTCACTGTGCAGAGTGACATAAATCTGCTGGGTGACATTCAGCTCAGACTTTATCCCCCACCCCTTGTGAAATCCCTACCAGCATAACCCCCTCCCACTCCTCCATCAGCAGAAAAAAGATCATATTGGTACTCATGAAGCTTAAATGGGGCCCAACAATATCCCAGGTTGTCTCCTAAATAGCCTGAAACATGACCTATCAGGACCACCGGAGTCTATTTTCAACTACGGTCTCAAAACAGGGCTGTGTACCAAGTGAATGGAGGACTGCAAAGGTTATCCCCCTTCACAAGGGTAGACCATCAACTGACCCTTGAAACTGCAGACCCATTAGTCTGACTAGTCTAACGATGGAAAGACTTATGTTGGAAATGATCAACAAAGACATTGGCAACCAACAGACACTGTCAAAAGAAAGTCATGTCTACTGAACCTGGTAGACTTCTTGAGAAGGTAACCAACGTAATGGATGAAGGAAAAACTGTATTTCCTACCCAGACCTGGCTAAGGCATTCACCCTAATACCCCACTTTGGTATTGCAGACAACCTGACTCAATGAGGTATAAATCCCCTACACTGTTGCTGGATTGCCAGCTGGCTCACAGATAGTACCCAAGAAGTTAAACTGGTGAGAATACATCCACCAAGAGGCAGGTCATCATTGAAGTACCACAGGCCTCAGTGCTGGGCCCATTCCTTTTTGGCAACTACTACCTGGAAGTCGAGGCTAATGCTAAGGGCCATTGGCTCATCAAGTTTGCAGACTATTCCAAATTGGGTGCTCTCATAAATTCCCCCATGACACTAACATCCTTTAAGGGGGTCTAACACAGACAAGTGACTGGTGCCAAAGCTACGGATTAAAACTTAATGCAAAGAAGTGCATTATAGTGCCTTTTGGGGAAAATGTCTACCCAGGCAAATTATTATAAGGTATCTCTAAGATATGACCTGGTAGTTGAGGATCTGGGAACATGCTGGCCCCCATGTCTCATATAGACTGAGGCCAATAGTAAATATTCCCTAACCTATATCCCCTTGCATAACTTTTTAGCAACCTCCTAATAAACATACCCCCCCTCCAGTTAAGACTACCATGTTACTAGGGGATGCATTTGGGCTGAGTTGCATGGCTAAGCGTATAAAGTTCCTAGTGTCTGAGACATTTTCCATTGTTGCATACTTACGTCTTGCTTCCCAAACATAATACTCTGAAGTACACACCTCCTACAAAGAAGAGGTAAACTCCCCTTATTTTAACTGTATCTGCAAAACTTTTACTTTTCTTCTTATTCAGTCCCATTGTCTTCAGTTTGTCTTCTTTGCTTATCAACACTTCCTTTTCCAAGTCTTACATTTTGATATTACAGTTAGATGGCCTTTATAAGACATAAGTAGGTAGGTGTTCAAGTCACTTGTCCTTGCATTTTATTATTACTGCATTTATCACAATTGGGAATAAAATTCCATAGATTGGAAAACCTTGTTTGACTCCTTTTTGTTCTTGAACACTTTCACTCACCCATCCATTAACCATCACTTTGTATATGAAAAAAAAAATGAAACCGATTTTGGGGTTTTGCTTTCTATATCATAACTTCTTAATATCTTACACATATTCTTATATTGCCGAATAACTTTGCAACCAAATCGCACTGTTTGGTTGTCATTTTTCTTCCTAACTGTACTGTGTACAGCTTTCATCAAAAGCCAACATTTCTTCTCACTTGCTTACCTATTTCATACATAACATTCATACAACATTTAGTACTTTACTGAACCTCTTCTGCAAAACATTTCCTAATGTGAATGCTCTTGGTTTTTAACTTTTTGCTTTTTACCTTTCTTGTACATAATCGTGAAGAAGTACTGAAATGTTTCTGCTTCATTCCTTCACACATAATTTGCTACCATAATAAACACTATTTTCATTTTAATTCAGTTCTGCAAAAGACGACTTGAACTTTCAGGCCATGGTATGCTTATTCATGATGTTCTTTTAATGTCATAACACACTTTTCCCTGGTAACCTGTCTTTCTAACCAATTTATTTATTATTTTTATCTTTACTTTCCAGAGCCTTTCCTTACTCCTCTTTTTTCCTGCAGTATACATTTTAACATAATCTGCAACTTTTGTAGTTATTGCTTTTGGTCTTTAACTTTAACATTACTGCTTCCCATGCTAGGCAAAAGTTCCTGGTTGGCAACGTTGGATTTAAAGGAAGCTTACCTGCACATCCCAGTAAGGGATTATTGCAGAAAATACCTACACTTCAGAGCAGGCTACATGCACTATCAGTTCTCTGCACTGCCCTTTGGCTTATCTACTGCGCCCAGGGTATTCACAAAATGCCTAGCTCCAGTCATTGCATTTTTCAGGCAAAGAAATATTCAAATATACCCATACCTGGACGATTGTCTAATTCAGGCAGAAAGCCAGGACATACTATTAAATCGTCTGGCATTTGTAAAAAAAACTGCTAACCTCACTGGGGTACACCATAAACGAAAAGAAATCTCATCTAGTACCCTGCCAAAAAATTGCATTCCTGGGAGCAAGCTTGAACACGACTTCCCAGATGGCCTACCTCACGCCAGAGTAACAAGTTTATCTGACAGCCTACTTCAAATTACTGGCCACAAAGACCCAGCAAACTGCAAGCTCTGGGGTTCATGGCCTCTTGCATCCTACTAATTCCATATGCAAGACTGCATATGAGGAAACTACAATGGTATCTAAAAAGCCTATGGTGTCAACATTCTCAGGACCTGGAATCAGTGATTCCTATCATCCCTTGTATAAAGACAGAATTCCTTTGGTGAGCAGAGGCCTGCTACCTCAACAAGGGACTGCCATTCACTCTACCCCCTGCTGCCCAAACCCTAACGACAGATGCATCAGACTATGCATGAGGGGCTCACTTGGCAGGGCAGAGTATTCAAGGCAAATGGAACCAGAGTGAAATGCACCTGCATATCAATCAAAAAGAAATGTTAGCTGTACAGAATGCTCTGACAGCCTTCAAGGACCACATCCTTCTAGGACAATTATTGGTAAAAACAGACAACACCACTGTTATGTGGTACATAAACAAGCAGGGGAGAGCCACTCATACCCCCTCTGCAGACTAGCTATGGCTCTGTGGAACATAGCCTTGAGTCTACCAAGTGCACCTGCAGGCTCAATTCCTGCCATAGGGTCATAGGTTGGTACTAGGCTATCAGCCCTAGGGCCTATACAAGCCTAGCCATAACAATTCCCTGGCTATTTCTTCCCACACTATTTACTTCCCTGGACCCCTGTCTAGCAGGGCGACTGACGTGATCCCCGGGGTGAATTTCCTTTCTCCCATCCAGTCGTCAAGGTTCCTTTTGAAGAGGGCCAAAGAGGCACTCTGCTTGACATGTATGGGCAATCTATTCGAGTCTGAGGAGTCTCTGGGTCAGGAACCTATCCCTCCATCATGTTTTGTTTATTGTGATAAGGTTTAGATCCCTGGAGCGTGTGGCTCTGAGGGATTGGGATTTCTTTAAGTGTAGCATGTCCAACAGCTCTGGGTTTGACATGGCCTTGTATGTTAACTCATTCACTCCGGAGCAGCTCAGGAAAAGCTGCCTGCTTAATTCCACCATAGGAACAACAGTGCAGCCTGAGCTCATTTTCAGAAAATCCATTTGTAATACCATACAGAAAACAAATGTTCATAACTCTTTAACTATAAGAGCTAGACTAAAAATGTAAACGCGAAAGTTGTTCAGCAGACACTGACCTTTCCAACAGTGTAAATGTTGATAGTGTATATCAAAGTCATTATTAAATATTTGGCAAGGAATGCTGATATTGTGCATATTTTTTACCTTTTTGGAAAAACAAAGCATAATATATTGGTCAATGTACCATGCAGACCCATACAATTTTAATGTAATTTGTTAGTATAAATGCCAACTTTAAAATGATACCTTAACCATTACTGTGTGATGTTCCTTTCTTGAGATATTCACAGAAATATGATTAATATATTATTTTTCATAATTGATAAATAAACAAAGCATAATATCTCATCACCTGTAACAGACAGAGCCTACATATCAGTGTAGAAGTTGTGCATCTGAATGTCAGCTTCAAAATGATGCATGATTTGTGTGATCACCATGCTCCCTTGCAAAAATATGGGCATAATAATGAAAAGTATTGTAAATATATAATTTTCATAATCGTACAAGACTAAACAAACTGTGATATCTGTACATGTGTAAAGTGCACAGACACAGTTCTTTCACCATATTGTAATGAGTAACACTGTCTTCAAAATGAGGTATTACTTGGCACACTGACATGCTCCCTTGCAAAGTTATTTACCAAAATATGAAAATAAATAATTTCCATAACCTAATTCCAAACAAACTTTGATATCTGCACATGTGTCCAACATACAGGCACAATTCTGTTACCATGTTGGAACCAGCAATACTGTCTTCAAAATGAGGTATTACTTGGCATATTCTGATGCTCCCTTGTAAAGTTATCTACCAAAATATGAAAAAAAATCATAATTTCCATAACCCAAGTCTGAAACAAACTTTGATATCTGCACATGAGTACAACATACAGACACCATTCTTTTACCATGTTAGAACTATCAGTACTGTCTTCAAAATGAGGTATTACTTAGCACAGTCAGATGTCCCCTTGCAAAGTTATTTACAAAAAATATGAAAAAAATCATAATTTCCATAACCTAAGTCTGAAACAAACTTTGATATCTGCACATGAGTACAACATACAGGCACTATTCTTTTCCCATGTTAGAACTATCAATACTGTCTTCACAATGAGATATTACTTGGCACATTCAGATGCTCCTGAACTACAGGCAGTGTATGCAGATGCATCACCCTATCTCCCAAGAGAGGCCACTGCCATACTGATATTCATGTGTATATGTGTATATGTGCAAGTATATTATGTACATACATATATATCGATATACACACACATATGCACAGATATATATATATATATATATCTATATATAACAGATATATATATATATATATATATATAACAGATATATGTATAACAGATATATATATATATATATATATATATATATATATATATATATATATATATATATATATATATATATGTATACAGGAAATAAAATCAGAGGTTTTGGAGGATAGCTAGTTGATGAAGAATGGAGGGAGTGCCTTGCAATGACTACAAATAGAGAAATAACACAATCTGGCTTGTGCATTCGTCAAAGTGATAACGACTTCTCCTTATGTGAGTAACAGTGACAGCAGCTGAGACTTTTACCAGAAAAGTGATAATAACTCACTGCTGTATTGTAACTGCACTTATTGCTAATGTGATAATGGCCTTCCTTTCAGTACTGCAAAGTTATGCATGCTCAGACAAAGGTGATAATTGCTGCACATAACCTGTTGACTAGGCATGCATTATATTACCTTGTGCAGCTGTTGTGTAACGCAGACTCATTATCAGTAAGGAGAACACCTGAGTAATTCAGTAAAATAGTATAACACTTACATATTACTGAGCCCTTCCTCCCACCTAAATTCCACACATGACTGACAAAGTCAGGAAAAATGCACAAAAATATGGTAGCTCCATGCTGGCAGTTGTCAACAAGTGATAACTTTTATCTCACTCATGCCACTACTAATCACAAATAGAATAATACAAGCAGAAGTGATTTCTTGTCTGCTTATTTTACATTACACTATTAATTAGTCAGTGGTGTATCTGATGTCTTATATGCTGGCATATTACAGTATAATTACATTTCTGAGCTGTATTCTAAGTAATGTAACCATATGTAATTTTCAGACTTAATTTCTATGTTTCCCCAGTAACCCCTCCAGTTGTTTGCATTGTGTATGCACAAGCACCAAAATGGCACAATAAACTATTTTGCCCAGCGGTCACTTCAGCAGTCAGACCATGTATGCACAAGCACTTCCCTGATACACAATTAATTATTTCCCCAAGCAACATCCTCATTAGTATGTCCAGGTATACATGCATCTAAATAAAACGTTTCACCGAACAAGCCTTCAGTAACATTTCCTAGTATGTACTACCACCAGCATGAACACCAGTCACTTTTGTCCCAAAGCCTTCAGGCATCTGCTAGAAAGCTGAAGATGAAGAGGAATTTCACCTTTCACCACGACAGTGACCCCAAGCATACATTCAAATCATAAAATCATGGCTTTACTAGTAGAAAATGAAAGTTTTAGAATGGCCCAGCCACAGCCCAGACGTAACGCCAATAGAAAATCTGTGTGGTGACCTGAAGAGGGCTGTGCACAAGGGATGCCCTCACAATCTTTCATTTGTTCCCAGTTAATTCAAGTACACACTTGAAAGCTGGACACAAAAAAAAACGTTATCATAATCATTTCTGAAGCCTGAGCTTTTTATGCCATATTTGTACCACAATACTCTAACAAATAGATCAGCTCAGAGAACAGGTCATGGCACCATGGTATGAATTACAGTAAGCCAGTGAATCAGTGTAACACAGGCAGCTGCCAGCACAATAAAATTGCCAAATGGAATTTCCAATTTTGCAATAGCTTTTCCATGACACAATAATGAATTATTTTCCCTAGTAACTCCATCAGTTGTTGTGTATGCACAAGCACCAAAATGATATAATAAACTATTTTGCCCAATGCTCACTTCAGCGGTCTGACCATGTATGGAGAAGCACTTCCCTGATACTCCAATGAATTATATCCCCAAGCAACATATTGATTAGTATGTGCGGGTATACACATACACCAGAATGAAACATTCATCCAAGCAAACCCCTTCAGTAAAATGTTGTATATGCACAATCACCAAAAATGAGACCTTTCACTAAATGACCCTTCAGTAACATTTGCTAGTATGTGCAACCACCAAAATGAAGCATTCTCCCAAGCGACCTGTTAAATAAAATGATGCAAGTCTCAGGCTAGTGTGGTCAAGCATTTATATGCTGCTTTTGTCCATTTGGGACATACAGGCCAAAACAGGGGGAAAATATCTAATCAACTGAGAGGCAGCACAGTGGAGACTCTGGGTACTGTTCAATGCCATATGTAGTAGAGCTTGGTGAGGATTCTATATGATCTCTCTGCAAGCTTTGGCATTTAGTCACAGTATCAATGTTCCCCAGATGCACTACATTGAATGAAGGCAGTCCTAGCTGAATACAGCAATCATTTTGCATCATTCTTTATTTTCACATAAAAAATGGACTACAGTTCAGATATATTATTATTACTTCAGTCTGACAGAGGTCTGGGCAAAGCGTTTCTGCTGGTGGAGGGACTGCCGCTATGCCAACTATCTATTGGTGGTCGCTATGTAGAGAGTAACGGCTGCACAGGTGACAATGAGGAGACAGCAGGCCAGTGAGGTGTGTAAGGCTTAATAATCCAGGGGTGGTCACCTTTTTTTGGGGGGAGGGGTGGCAGCAGGAAGGTTGCCAACTTTTCATGTCAAAAATTCTGTACATGTACATGAAAGCAGAATGCATGCAATTTAGGTACCCCCCCCCCCTACACACACACACACACAACCATTCCAGAGTCCGATTACTTGGCTAGTTCTCCATTTCTCCCCAGTTGCCATACATTGGTCAAAACTCTCAGTGTGAATACTTTCTGCTTTACCTGTACTATGATTACGGATACTTGGATTTAATTTAGAAGTTTTATTTCAAATATTGTAGCAGAAACACTGATAGACATTTGCTAAACAAAGTAATGCAGTCGCAGAATGAACATAGACTTGGCATTACAACTTCTCTGCTTTTGAAACTTACATTTACTGAAACGGCATTGAAACCCACGTTCAAAGAAAATGCACGTGGCCATTGGCAGACTGAGTTGTTATATTATATCCCTTGTATAATACAGCATCACTTGTTAGAGTTTGTTTTAAATTTAAAGTTTTTAACATTTTTCCAGTAAGCAATGAAACAAAACATATGAACCGATCATGACAAAACTGCCCAAATAAGGTAATTTCAACTATAAAAGGACACTCAAACTTCTGTCATTGCAATCCAGTAGTATGAGGCAGCTATGCTCACTCTCTGCAGAAGGAAAAAGCATCTGAATAATTCCACAGAAATCTGTAACTAATGAAAAGGTTGCTGCTAGCAAACGACTACATCTACAAATTGATCTACATCATCCTCTACAAATTCAGTGCCTGCTGCCCTTAAAGAATAAATAGCCTATGTTACAATAAAATAAATGGTAAGATGTTAAGCTGGTAATACTGCAATCGGGAATGGATGGAAAACTGAAAACAAGTTCATAGTTACTAGTAATCTTATTCAAAGGAGGACAAACTCAGGACTGCAGCACCGAAGAAAACAATAATGACATTCCTACAATATCCAGTATAGGTCAGTACCAATAAAAGCAACATTCACAACATCAGCAATCCAATTAGCACAGATTTGCCTAAATTCAAACTAATAACAAAAATACCAACAAAGACCCATTAACGGATGAATGGCAAAATTCAGTTCACTTTACCACCCACCCAAAAAGGGAAGAAATTTCCTGGGACTCTGAGTACAAAATCAAATCAGCTAATGACTTTGACTTAGAATTGCTACGTATACATTTACAAAAACTGGCAGAACTTCCTGTATGTTGATATATAACCTTCATAATTAGCATTAAAGAAAACATGCTTTCTATTGCCTAATTAGACCTGTTCCATTCCTGAGCAGCATGATATGACACTCTTATTAGCTTCTGCATTTCTTTGCATGCACAGTTTGTTCCCATCAGATTTCTGACTGCTGCTGTCAGCAAGAAAATCACTGCCAGCATAAAAAGTTAACTAGCAAAACACAATACAGTGCATATACTATGATGTAATGGTATGTGAATCCTCTATCCGGTCTCTGTATGCAGACTTCTTTGCTCCCCTTGACACCCACAGCTTATTACATAACTCATACACTACAGCAGCATTCTAGTGATCAATGGATTTTCTATGTGACTGCACCATGATTGGTGTTTCTCATGTATGACCTTTCCAATCTCTACAGGTGCTATATTAGACAGTTTTAAGAAAATGGACTATACAAATATCCCAGTGTGAGATCTCTTAGTGAACTACATTCCTTGTCGAGACCTTATCACATCCAGAATGTTGATCGGTGGCCTGTCATTAAAACTTCAAACTTACCAGAATCAAAATTACAATTAAAATATAATACGATAAAATTACTCTTTGCATTATCAGTTTTACACTTGTTTTCAGTTTATTTCTTTATGGTTTTCAAGACAGAATGCGAACATATGAAAAGCCCTGTGCATTTCCTTACTCCGTGACCTGACATTATAGTATAGTGCCAAACGTTTTACACAAAATAGATTATATTCTAAGAGCACGCAGTGACACCACTAGACATTGCTCTTCACGATTGGTTAGTAGGTAACTGAAGGCTGAAGAACTGAGGGCGCAAAGACACAAAATCACGGACAGTTATATTGCTCTTATAAAGTTAACACAATCGGTAGATTTTCTAGTCACCGTTGTGAGGGAGCGGATAGTGGTGTTAGGGAGCATTTTAAGGAGACATCCAAAGTTATTTACATACCATGCTTATGTTAGACAAAGGCTTATGAAATGTTTACAGACATATTTGATGCAAGAATATGTCTCATATGTTGAACTCTAACCACAGAAACTTTCTGCGATTAAAACACATCTATCACATTTCTGACTGCTGCTGTCAGCCAGATATACATTACACGTAACAGACCAACGGAACGCACAAATAAAAGCAGTACATGTAGCTAGACCGCAACGTAACCTAGCAATCCAGCTCTGTTATAATTCACACCACCCCTTCCATATTACATATTGCCTGCTGCAAAGATTTAAAAAAAAAGCAAACTCACCTGAAGATAAAACCGACGGGTCGGCTGGAATAGTTCACTACTTCACGGACCTCTTCTAAGAGCAGATCGATATAGGAACTGGAGGGATCTTGCAGCAAAACAAGTAAATTCTTCAATTGCTAGGAACAAAAGGGGGATATTAGTTGCTGGACTCCTGTTTATTCGAAAAGAACAATGGCAACTGGTCTGGGGGATGGAGGTGTTATGCAAGTGGTTGCTTGGATTTCGCTAACCTGATTGGCTGACACCACTTGCTTCAAGGAATCCAAGCAGAATCGACTTAGTGTGAAAAAAGCCGATTTACTCAAAAATATCAAATGTAAACATATGGTTACTGCAATGTGAAAGCTAAGGTGAGAAGGTGACTGACAAAGTTCAGTTACTTTTTCAACTTAGTTTTCACAACATGGGGCTGAAATTGGACCCAGAAGTAAGTTGCGCCTGTACAAGGCACTCGGGGATAACATCATAAAATTCCACACGTCTCATAGCGCGCTCGGATGTAACCACAGAGGCGCTTGAAGACGTTAGTCGGGGTTAATGAGTTAAGCAAAGATCGCCTCTGAGTAGACGATATGCGACAGAGTATAGCTGGAGTTTTTTAAGGCGGTCAGCGTAGGGCATCTGCTTTAGGCCTGTGATTCTTTTAGTGAGGTATTTCTGTAGCCTTTCCAGTTGTTGCAGATGTCTTGAGAGGTACATACCAAACTGGGCATTGTATTCTATAATGGGTCTAATGAGGGATGAGTACAGTGGGACAATGACCTCCTTTTTTCTGGATGAAAAGCCCTTAGTGATGAGGTGTGCCACATAGAAGGATTTCCTGACTGTTGTGGCGATGTGGTTATCGAAGGTGAGACCGCTGTCTACCTGTGTCCCTAAGTCTCTTATCAAACTTTCAGAGTTTAGTGTACTGCCACCTATATGGTAATTCACGGTTACATGTTTTTTCCCAAAGGGGATAGCTATACATTTCTTGGCATTGAGCTTGAGCCCACTCAGTTCCTGCCAGGCAAGCTAAACTCACTGGCAGATGACCTAAGCAGAAATCTCATGGACCCACACGAGTGGAAACTGGAACCAAAGATATTCAACATGTTGTGGGGGAACCCAGAGATAGACCTGTTTGCCTCCCCTCAGAAATACCAATTAGAAAAATTTTGCACAAGGACTCCCCACAGACAAGCTTGGAAAGTGGTTGCCCTGTCCTTCACCTGGGAAAAACTCTCCGTTTATGCCTTTCCCCCTCTGCCTCTCCTCTCCAAAGTTCTACTAAAGCTCAAACAGGACAAACCAAGGACAATACTCATTGCACCAGACTGGCCACCTGCAAGCAGATAACCCATATGTAATGACTGCAACAGTGAATACACTCTTAACATCTACAGTTATGATAAGTGCACACAACTGTACTTTTTTTGGATCCCCTTTTGTTTTGTTTTGCTTTTTTGTCTCCATTCCCATTTCTCTTCTCCTTATCCCACTTCCCTCCTTTCATCTGCTGATCCTCTCTACTGCTGTAACTTCATAGATTCATAGGTGTGTACTAGGCTAATGGCTCTGAGGCCTTTACAAGCCTAGCCATAGGATCACCCTGGCGTAGTGCCACCCAACATTATTTCCCAGTGCCTCTGTCAAGTAGAGCCACTGGTGTTATCCCTGGGGTGAATTTTCTGTTTCCCATCCACTCATCAAGATTTCTCTTGAAGAGGGTCAACGAGGTGCTCTGCTTGACATGTATGGGGAGTTTGTTCCATAGCATGAGCAGTCTCTGGGTTATGAACCTGTCCCTCCAGCATGTTCTGTTAATTGTGGTAATGTGGTTGAGGTCTCTGGAGCGTGTGGTGCAGAGGGATTAAGATTTCTTTAGATGTAGCATTTCTAACAATGCTGGGTCAGACATGGCTTTGTAAGTCAAGCATAGATCGCCTCTAAGTAGGCGATATGAGACAGAGTATAGTTGGAGTTTTTTTAGTCTGTCCATATAGGCCAAGTGTTTAAGGCCTAGGATCCTCTTCGTGAGGTACGTTTGTGGCCTGTCCAGTTGTTGCAGTTGTCTAGTGAGGTACAGGCCAAATGGGGCATTGTACTCTGATTGACCTAATGAGGGAAGAGTAGAGGGAGAAGATGACCTCTTTCTTTCTGGATGAAAAACGTTTAGTAATGAGATGTGTCACATAGAAGGACTTTCTGATCACGGTAGCAATGTAGTGATCAAAAGACCTGTGTTCCCAGATCTCTTATAACCATCTTCTGTGTTCAGTGGACTACCATCAGTGTGGTAATTCATGGGAACCGGGTTTTTGGCATTGAGCTTAAGGCCATGGTTTTGACACCAGTCGTTGGTCACAGTGAGGCCATTCTGTAGGATGTCAACATCACTTGGGGAGTTAATAATAGCTCCCAACTTAAAATCGTCTGTGAACTTTGTCAGTCAGAGTCCCTTCTTGTTGGCCTGAACTTCAGAGAAGTAGATACCAAACAGGAGAGGACCCAGGACCGAACCCTATGGGACTCCACTTGTGACTAATCGTCAGTCTGACTTGGAGCCAGCTGCTTTCACACTGTGGGTTCTGTATGTGAGCCAGTTTGCAACCCTCCTGGTGATATAGGGTTGATGCCAAGCTTAGTGAGCTTTTCTATGATTCCTGAGTGGGGAATGGTATCAAAGGCCTTGGCCAGATCAAGGTAGGCTGTATGAACCACCTTGCCTTCATCCACAGCTCTGGTGACTGACTCAGAGAAGTCGACCAAGTTGAGCAGGCATGATCTACCCTTCACAAAACCAAACTGTGTGGGATCCAGAGTTTGGAGATTCCCTATATCCTTGTTTATTAGGTGCATGATGATGCGTTCCATAGCTTTGACTCATCAGGCTAATGGGGCGATAGTTCCCTGGGTCTATAGTCGCTCCTCCTTTGTGGAGATTGATAACTGTAGCAGTGCGCCATTCGGCAGGGACAAAGCCTGAGGTGAGGCTGTGATTTAACAGAGCACACAGGTGAGGTGCTAGTTCACTCTGTAGTTCATGTAGAACACAGCCAGGGATATTGTCAGGTCCCATAGAAGCTGTATTCTTGGCCTTGGACAGTGCTGTTTTAACCTGTGCAGCAGTAATACTGGGTGCTTGGCAATCTGCTAGTATTTTGATTGGTCATTTGGGGGGAGAAGGGGGTAAAGTTGGCACTGAATCTGTCGGCCAGTATACTGGCAATATCTGTTGGCTCGGTATAGGAGGTACCATTGTGCAGTAGCTCAGAGCAAATTTGGGTATTGGCATGGAGATCCTTTATATAACTATAGAAGGCCTTGTGGTTGTCTTTACTATCTGCTGCAATTCTATTTTCGTACCTAGCTTTAGAGGATTTGATGAGGGATCTCAACTTTTTGTTGAGAGATGAGGGAGTTTTTCCAGTCTTGGGACTTCACCTTATCAGTTTCCTCCTCCTGTTGTAGTGTTTGTTTATGGCAGGGGACCACCAGATTGGCTTCCTTTTTTTGGAGGAAAGTGTCTTGGTTCTGTTGGGCATGGTGAGATCCATGCATTTGCGTACGTGTTCATACAGCACATTGGTGTATGTTTCTGCAGTCACACAACTATTCACCATTTGCATGGGTGCCGTGAAGTTAGCCACCTCTGTTTTTAGGATCCCAAAGTTGGCTTTGGAGAAGTTTTTCATGGTGGTTACCTTTGCTGGAGTGGGGGTGGGAGGGATGTGGATTTCCAAGGTGATTAGTTTGTGGTCAGATCTAACCAGGGAGGAGCTTACTGTTGGTGTAGGGCAACGGTCGCCCGTGTTAGTAATGACCAGGTCAAGGATGTTGCTACCTCTAGTGGGGGTAAGAACGAGCTGGTCCAGGGCATTTGAATTAATGAATTCCAGGAAACATTGGGCAGGTGTACTGGCACATGAGTAGTTTACCCAGTTAATGGAGGGGTAGTTGAAGTCACCTAGTAAGAGAGTGTTAGGTTGGACCCTAATACTCTCCTGGGTGTTTAGGAACGTGAAGTGCGAGTGTTGGGACATGGTTGGGGACCTGTAGCAGGCTACGACCTGCATTGCTGTCTTACGCAATGTTAGCTGCACCTGAAGTATCTCTGCTGCATTATGTTGGGCTGCCAGTCTGGAGGTGTGCATATCCTTTATGAATATGGAGAGATCACCACCTCTGAAGCTTCTGTCCAAGCTCTGGGGCTGAAAGGTGTGGAATGAGTTATAGCCGGGTAGTGCAGGGGTGCTTTCTGCTACCTTGAACCAGGTCTCTGTTACAGGACAAATGTCAATGTTCTCCATTTTAAGGAGTACCTCGAGCGAGTGCATTTTAAGATTTAGACTTTTAGCGTTGAGCAACATGACCCTCAGACTGCATTTGTTTGTAGCTGTTATGGTGGTAATTTAGTCTTTGGAACACCGCCTAAAAAAGGCACTAAAGGGTGGCAAGACCCTTGGCCAGTATCCAGAAGCCCAGGGGTGACAGATGCTGGCCATCTCTGGCAAACCATCAAGGTCCGTCAATCATGTCATCCCAGGCAGACAGTTACTGGATCCCCTTAGAAGGATACCAGAAACTTTGCTAATTGTTGAAATCAGTCATTTTCTGCTTGTAGTATGGTATCATTCTGGGTGATGGTAGGATGCTGCTCACAGCTAGGGTCATACCTGCCTGGGCTACATAATCTAAGAGCTCCTCCATGTCTTTCATGTAGTCCAGGGAGGTATGTCTCAAGTCATTCACACCCACATATACAATGACAGAGTCATATTTGTACCTGTTGTTGAGCGACCTGAGTGCATGCGTTGTGTCGGATCCTGGCACCTGACAGGCAGTTGACTGTTACTTTCTCCTTATTCAGCCTAGTGAGTGGGACATAAGTGTGCCTCACTGTCGAGTCACCTGTGACTAATGTGTTGGGCATGCTGTTTTGCCTTAGGGGCTTGCTTTGAGTAGCACACTGTTTAGGAGAGTTATGTGTCTCGTGATTAGTGTTGTGTTGTGGTGGTCGAGTGCGTTTCTGCCTTAGAGGGCTCTGCTGCTTGGGTAGATTTTTATTGAGAGCCTCCGCCAAGGTGGGTGTGTGGTTTGTGTTTTTATGTGAAAGCAGTGCTGGTGTGTGTTCTGGAGGGCTGTGTGTTCCATGTGGTGTGGTGCAAGTGTTAACCTTCTCCTCTTGACCAGCTATTCAGGTCCTTGCTGGAGAGTGCATGGCTTCCAATTTGGATATACAAGTGCATCTCCCACAAGTCTGAGTGTTGGAATGTAAGAGGAGAGGGTTGTCTGTGTACATGAGGCAGTTACTACATTGCGTCAGGGTGCCTAAGTTCACCAGGTTAAGAGGAAAAAGCACAGGGAACTGACCTTTAGACATGCCTGGCGGGGTGGGGATTGACAAGTAGTAGATCTATTTCCTTGTAGAACTTTTAGTGCTGGTAGCACTTGAGTGCTACAGTAATTGCTAGAAGAAGTCTGGTAAAGTGCTAGACTAATAAGCTAGTATTACAAGTGCAGGAGAGGAGAGAGCTAGTAGATCTAAGGGAAAAATTGAAGAGCAGGCTCTGGCACCGCTCAGAAGCTTTCTAACAGTCCTGGATACAGCAATGCAAGAAACTCCTCCTCATGCACTGTCCTTTGTTTCCTTGTGTGTTTTTCATCACCCCTAGTAGGTATAATGATGCTCCTGATTTTCCCTACCCTTTTTCTATATAGCATACTATAACCCCGCCAGTCTTATATACATATTTATGATTATGCTTCTTTTAAAAGAGACCTGTAAGAGTCTTCATTTTCCAGCTCTTCCTTTCCTCTCTCTTTTTTAGCAGTTGCTGCATTGCATTTGAGCTGTTTATAGCCCTATCCCTGTTAGTCATCCCATTACCTACTTGGTTATGCATTTCTTGTTCTCTGACTCGTGGGGTTTTGATTGCCTCACCTTTCCCTCTGTTACCCTTTGGTTGTGTAGAAAGCTGTCTACTTTGGATTCCCATGGCTTCTCTGCTTCCCTTGTCTCCTAACTTCATTTATGATTGCATCAATTAACTACATATTATTTTCACTACCTTATCTTTCCTTCTAGTGCCAAAACATGCTGCAAAAGCATGTAAGAATGGAGGGGGGCAGGAGGGAGTGAAAACAAAGGAGAATAAAATAAGAGAGAAATCTGCTGTTCCTCTTATTCTCGTGGCAAGTTATTTTAACATGGCTTTCCATTTCTCCCTTCTTGTCCTAGGTTTCTGACCACCCATTCTTAAGATTACATTTGGATATACTACATCTTGATACCACCCCCATTTATGACTGGTCACATGGGCCACCAATCAGCCTTTATAATTTTTCAGTCTTCATTTACTCACCAACTGAATTGTCAGTTTCCCTCTTCAGCCCTTTGCAATCTCATTTATTTTCCTTCTCCAACACCTATCGCATATAACTAACTTTTAAACCAGGCTTACACCACATGTCTGCATTATCAGATCCTGTAACCAACATTCAGTAATGCTGGGGTATACTGCTAAAGAAAAAAATGCTGGGTATGATTTTTTTTTCTTTCATATGGAAAGTAAGCCAGTTAGGTTACTACTGCCTCTCACGATTCTACTTCAGTATGTTGAGTTGTATATCTACAACAGAAGGAGGAAACTGGTGCGGAGTAAGGTGAAGTCCCAAAACTGGAAAAACTTCCTTGTCAGCCTCAACAAAAAGTTGAGATCCCTTATAAAATCCTCTAAAGCTAGCTATGAAAACAGAATTGCAGCAGGTAGTAAAGACAACCACAAGGCCTTCTATAGTTATGTAAAGAATCTCCACTTCAGTACCCAGATTTGCTCTGAGCTGCTGCACAGTGGTACCTGCTGTACCAAGCCAACAGATATTGCCAATATACTGGCCAACAGATTTAGTGTCAACTTTACCCCTCCCCCCCACAGAGGATCAATCACAATACCAGTAGATTCCCAGGCACCTAGTATTACTGCTGAACAGGTTAAAATAGCACTATCCAAGACCAATAGCCTAGATAGCTGATAGCCTAGTACCAACCTATGATAAGCAACTCTGCTGTGTCTGTAGGACCTGACAGTATCCCTGGCTGTGTTCTACATGAACTACAGAGTGAACTGGAGCCTCATCTGTGTGTCCTGTTCAGTCACAGCCTCACCTCAGGCTTTGTCCCTACCAAATGGTGCACTGCTACAGTCTTCCCTCTCCACAAAGGAGGAGTGATTACAGACCCTGGGAACTATCGCCTAATTAGCCTGAGTAGTCTGATATGCAAAGCTATGGAACACATCATCATGCACCTAATAAACAAAGATATAGGGAATCTCCAAACTCTGGATCCCACACAGTTTGTTTTTGTGAAGGATAGATCATGCCTGCTCAACTTGGTCGACTTCTTTGAGTCAGTCACCAGAGCTGTGGATGAAGGCAGGGTGGTTCATACAGCCTGCCTTGATCTGGCCAAGGCCTTTGATACCATTCCCCACTCCGGAATCATAGAAAAACTCACTAAGCTTGGCATCAACCCCTATATCACCAGGTGGGTTGCAACCTACAGTGTGAAAGTAGCTGACACCAAGTCAGACTGCCGACCAGTCACGAACGGGGTACCACAGGTTTAGGTCCTGGTATCTACTTCTCTGAAGTCCAGGCCAACACGAAGGGACTCTGGCTGACAACATTGGCAGATGATTGCAAGTTGGGAGCTATTATTATACTCCCCAAGTGATGTCGACCTCCTACAGAAAGGTCCCACTGAGACCGACGACTGGTGTCAGAACCATGGCCTTAAGCCCGATGCCAAAAAATGTGTCGTCATCCCCTTTGGGAATAACCCGGTTCCCATGACTTACCACATTGATGGTAGTCCACTGAACACAGAAGGCGTTCTGAAAGATCTGGGGACACAGGTTGAAAGCAGCCTCGCCTTTGACCACCACATTGCCACTGTGGCCAGAAAGTCCCTCTATGTGGCACATCTCATTACTAAGGGTTTTGCATCCAGGAAGAAAGAGGTCATTGTCTCCCTCTACTCTTCCCTCATTAGGCCAAACATTGAGTACAATGCCCCATTTGGCATGTACCTCACTTAGACAACTGCAACAACTGGAGAGGCTGCAAAAGTACCTCACAAAGAGGATCTTAAGCCTTAAACACTTGTCCTATATGGGCGGACTCAAAAAACTCCCAACTATTCTCATATTGTCTACTTAGAGGTGATCTCTGCTTGACTTAAAAAGCCATGTCTGGCACAGCTCTGTTAGAAATGCTACATCTAAAGAAATCCAGTCTGTCCTCACTAAATGCTCCAGAGACCTCAACGTCATTACCACAATCAACAGAATGTGCTGGAGGGACAGGTTCATAACCCAGAGACTGGCCATTCTATGGATTAGACTTCCCATACATGTCAAACAGACCATCTCACTGGCCCACTTCAAGAGAAATCTTGATGAGTGGGTGGGAAATAGAAAATTTACCCTGGGGATCACTCCAGTGGCTCTACTCAACAGAACCACTGGGAGCTAAGGTCGAGTGGCACGATGCCAGGATAATCCTATGGGCTAGGCTTGTAAAGTCTCCAGGGCCATTATCCTAGAACACACCTATGAACCTATATGAAAACGAACGTGTCATTTTCTTTGTGAATGATTAATACTACCTAAACTTCACTTGTGTCAAATTTTGTGGGTAGTGTGTCCTGTACATGTGTCAGCATCTGCTTTTAAACTGTATTTTGCTGAAAGATGAATAACACATTCTGCACCCTCTTAAGTCATGCAATAGATTGACAGCGACTGCGCACACTGGATGCCTTTCTGCTCTTGTGAGGGGGCTTTGTCACTGCTTAGTAATTGACTAAACACTCCCAACAGTGTGACAGCTGTTTAAACTTGAATTGTGTCAGTTTTTGTGCACGTTTTATATTGATATGTTAAAGCTGTTTGAGGATTGAAGTACTACGGTACTAATTGATTTTTATTTTTATTTTAGAGTGATGATTCTGACATTTGGGATGATACTGCCTTGATAAAGGCTTATGATAAAGCAGTAGCATCTTTCAAGGTAATGTATTATTACTGGCTTTGCATTTAGTTTGCAGAGCTGGCATTTTCTTTTACATGTCTATTTAAGCTGAGCATTAGAACTGCCAACATTTCACTTCAGTTGCTGTACTGCATCATATTTTCATAGGGACTGTCGGGTAAAAGATGCTGTATATTTATCACTTTTTGGGGGGATTTTTCTAAGTAACTGTTTCATAACCATGCTTATTCACACTTGGTGAGAATATATTTTCATCAAGTTGCTGTGTTAGCCAGGCTTATTTAATTGTAAATGTTAACTTGTTTGTTGGCTATGTAAGTAGACTAATCCTTTTCAGCTCTTTCTTCCATTACCCAAGGCATTTTAAAGTAACTATTTTACTAAGCAGCATGTTTTTGACAGAGGGGGGCAAACTCGTATGGATACAGGGAAGAGAATGCTTCATATAGACTCTGTCAGTGATAATGAAATCCAACTGTTGAGAGGCAGCAGCATGAATCCATTGAACTGCATGTTACAGGTTACAGCTACGCTAAATCTTTTGGATAAGTGTAGTGAACCAGTCTGTGAGAAACGCAGTATAGACTGATAGCATGTCAGGGGTCTTCATACACCTTACCACCTCAGTTAAAAAATAAGATGCATTTCCTGTCTAACCAGTATTTCACTAAATTTTGTAGTCATTATTAAACACTTGTACAGTTATTGTAATCATTGCCTTTTTGAAAAGGCAGTTCGATGGATCCATTACTGTTTTTGAAGGGTGAGAGGAAGAGAAAAAAAATCCTCATGTTACTTCTGAGCCATCCTCCCCAACCCATTTTTCAAACTGTGATTTCTCATTATAATGTTACTTTTAAGCCATTCACCCTAACCCCATTTTTAAAGTGTGATTCCTTATGTGTAGTTTTTCTTCTGAGTTGTGCTGGATTTCTTTATTTTGGCTGAAATTTTGAGTACTGTAAAAGAATCCTCCCCTTCCAGCTTTATATCAGGGTGTACATACTACGTGCCATAAGTCATTGTGTTCCTTCTGGGGACTGCTGTGTTTGATTCTTGTCTTTGAAGGTTTCCTGTCCCATGCCTTAGCACCTTCATAGCTGCACTGTATTTCATCTGGGCCTTTAACCAGCTGAGTCTGTACCAGTAAGTATTAATTTTGCTTCTTTGTTCAGGAAGTTTCAACTCTTTCTTTGCATCATAGAACGAATATCTTGCCCGTCATTATTGCCTTTTTAGATTCAGTCATTGTCTCAAGACATTCAACATTAGATCAGTGTTGCAGTAGTTTAAGATATTTGGGTCCCATTCCCTGCCATCTGGCCAGCTTTTCAAAACTTAAGGGCATCCTCCACATGCTGTAACTATCAGGAGCTCAAACGGAGCTCCATATAGACACTGAGCCAAACGCTTCAGAGGTGTGATACTGCCTAAGTGCAGTCCTTCAGTGGGTTTTGTGGAACTGTCAGTCAGCTAGCAATCCTTTATGTCTGGACATACAATTCCCCTTTTGGGAAAACTTCCATGTTGTTTTTCTGAGGAGCATTTTTTTCTTGAGAAATTTTTATTTTTTTAGGTAGGAAGCTACTATATTTTGATCTGTCATTCCTTATCAGGGGGATTATTTACAGTATGAAAGCTTGTGTGAACAAGCTGTGTAGAAAAAATATTGGCTTAGTTTCCTTCATGTTTGTTTAGGGTTTTGGTGTTGGGCACAAAACTGGGCAATTTGTTTGTAGTTTACTTACCTCAAAATCGCATTTTTCACTGTTTTTAAGTTTTACTGACTCTTTCAGGTTCCACTACCCACAGTCATTGCCTGCTTCCTGCCTGATTCCATGCGGTTGCTGGTCTCCTTTGTTCTCCTTCTCCTGTCTACAAAAAGAAAAAGAAAGTAGTTGGGGAGTCTCTTGGTGTCAGGCTGGTTTAATTATGCCTTCTGCCTGACCCAGAGACTCCCCAGACTCTGGAATAGATTGCCCATACATGTCAAGCAGAGTGCCTCTTTGGCCCTTTTCAAAAGGAACCTTGACGATTGGATGGGAGAAAGGAAATTCACTCCGGGGATCACGTCAGTCGCCCTGCTAGACAGGGGTCCAGGGAAGTAAATAGTGTGGGAAGAAATAGCCAGAGAATTGTTATGGCTAGGCTTGTATAGGCCATAGGGCTGATAGCCTAGTACCAACCTATGGACCTATGATGAGCGACTCTGCTGTGTCTGGATTTTGTTTCTCCCTGTTCCCTCTGATGTGTAGCACCTACAGCTACTAAGGACTGGGGATAGACATTTCCTCTGTGGCTGCAAGGTTGACCTCCATGGGCAAGGAGGACCACTCTTCTTGGTCTCTGTTTGGGGTGGACTGACAGATGATGGTCCCTTTTCTGGCTGTGTAGTAGACACTTAGCCAGGAAATTGTGCCTGCCTTGGGTTGGTGAAATACCACTACTGTTATCGTTATGCCTTCGGATGGTACTTTTTCAGTGAGTCTCCCAGAAAAGTAAAAGTAAAAAAAAAAGGTGGCTTCTCCTGTTTTTCTATGAACTGAAAATTTGCTGGAATTTGCTCTGGTGTTAATTTTTGCTTTTACCTTTCCCACTTCCTCCTCATGGAAGAAAAGAGAAAAGGGATGCTCTTCATATTGAACACTGCTATAGTAGCCTTAGTTATATGGGCTATATCCTACAAGGCTATAACAGACATCCAGCTTCCAAAGCTTCAGGGCACCTTCCATGTGCCCAAACTGTCAAACAGCATGTTTGGGTGTGAAGCCCTTCAGATCTGTACTGTCACCAAAAGAGTACACTCCTCTGAGGCTTGTATTGATTGTCAGTTGGCTTGTGCCTTCCTTAGCTGGGTAGATAAGTTCCCTTTGGGGGGAAAAAACATCAATTTTTTTATATTGATATTTTATTACTTTACTCTTCAGGAAAGTTATTTTAAAACAATGAGTGTTATGTTTTAACAGATTGTCTTAAAACTGTAATGTATTTTTAAATGAAGCACTGTTTGTTTCTGTCAGTTTAAAAGTGGTGCTGTCTAACTGATAAACTGTTTTCTGTGGAGAAATTGTGTTTGTTTTAAGTTTGAAGGGCTGTCGCATTGTTTGAAAGTGCTTTTACTGTTTTTTTTCTTATTAAAAAAAAATTTACTTTTGTGGACTGGTAGTTTTACTGACATTATTGCTTGTTTTCCCTAAGAGAGAGGGATCATTTTTACCTTGACCGTGGAACAGATTGTCATTCCCATGGTCAGTCCTTCTTCCACACACAAAAAGAAAAAGTTAAGCACACAGCCTTTGCTCCACAGCAGACTATAAATTTGTCTCAGCTGCAGGTGGTTGACTCTGCTGTGGCCATTTGTTGTACCTCAGACCACTCCACTCCACTCCTCTTTTACTCTACATCCCTATGATGTAGCACCTACAGCCACGATGAACCAGGGGTTAGCCACATCCTCGATGGCTGTTGGGGTCCCCTCAGTGGGCAAGGGAAAACCACTCTTGTCAGCCTTGGGAGAGGGAACAGGGAAGGTTTCCCTGTTGTCAGAATGCTGTGCCCATACCTGGGGAAGCAGCAGTTGCCATTAGTAAAACAGTTTGCTCCATTTTTCCCTGTCAAAAAGAAACAGAAAACCAAATATGTATCTACGCCTTTTCAAATTTCTTTGGATGAGATTAGTTTACTAGGACTGGTTCAGGGTTTGATTCAGACTATTGATCCTTCTTGTAGAGTAGTTTACAGTGAATGAAAGAGGGATGCCTCCTTTCTTGAAAGGTTTCAAGATTCTGAATCTCAACAGGAAAATGCAGGGACAGATTCAAGGTTTTCTCTTCAGTTTTCTGATTCAGACTAAGAGGAGAGCTCTCTTTCTGAATCTCCGTGTGGGGGTGCTCTTATTCTGAGACTCTTATTAGAATGTCTCTGTTTTCAGAACAGAACCAAGACGCTATCCTGCAAAAAAAGGAAGCCAATCTGGTGGTCCCCTGCCATAAACAAACTGTACAACAGAAGGAAGAAACAGTTGCAAAAGAGAGTAAAATCCCATGAGTGTGGAGCTCCCTGGTCAGCCTCAGTAAGAAGCTGAGATCCCTTATAAGATCCTCCAAAGCTAGCTACGAAAACAAAATCACCACTAATTCAAAGGACAACCACAATGCATTATATGTCAAGAATCACGATGGCAACACCCACATCTGCTCTGAGTTACAGCACAAAGGCACGAAAATTACAGAACCATCTGATATTGCCAACATCCTGGCAGATAGGTTCAGTGCTAACTTTACCCCCCCTAAAGGGCCAATATCTATACAGGAAGAATGCAGAGTCCCTGTAATCACAACTACGCAGGTAAAAGCTGCACTCTCTAAAGCCAAAAACACAGCATCCATGGGACCAGACAACATCCCAGGCTACGTTTTACACGAACTTCAGAATGAACTGGCTCCCCACTTAAGCACCATGTTCAATAATAGCCTCGCATCAGGCTTTGTGCCCTCTGAATGGTGCACAACAACAGTTATCCCACTCCACAAAGGGGGAGCCACCACTGATCCTGGGAACTATCGACCTATTAGCCTGACTGGCCTGGTCTGCAAGGCCATGGAAGTATCATCATAGAACTCATAAACAAAGACATTGGTAACCTCCAAACTCTGGGTCCCACCCAGTTGGGTTTGTGAAAGGCAGATCATGCCTCCTTAACCTTATCGATGTCTTTGAGGCAGTCACCAAAGCCGTAGATGGGGTTAAGGTGGTTCACACAGCCTATCTTGACCTTGCCAAGGCTTTCGACACCATCCCCCATTCTGGAATTATAGCTAAACTCACTAAACTAGGTATAAACCCCTACGTCACAAGATAGGTTGCCAACTGGCTCACTGACGGAACCCACAATGTAAAAGTTGCAGACTCCACATCTGACCTCAAAGCAGTGACAGGTGGTGTACCACAGGGTTAAGTCGTGGGACCTCTCCTGTTTGGTATCTACTTCTCTGAAGTATAGGCTAACACAGAAGGCCTCTGGCTAACGTAGTTCGCAGATGACTGCAAATTAGGAGCCATAGTCAAGTCCCAAATGATGTGGACATCCTACAGAAGGGCCTCACTGAGACAGATGCCTGGTGTCAAAGCCATGGCCTCAAGCTCAATGCCAAAAGGTGCAGTGTCATCCCCTTTGGTAAAAACTCTGTACCCATGAACTACCACATAGGCAGCAATCTTGGGACCCAGGAGGACAGTAGTCTCTCCTTTAATAGTCACATCGCCACAGTAGTCAGGAAGTCCTTCTACGTGGCACACCTCATCATAATAGGGTTCTCATCAAGGAAAAAAGAGGTTATTGTTCCCCTCTACTCGACACTCATTAGACCCATTATAGAGTACAATGCTCCTTTTAGAATGTACCTCACAAGGCATCTGCAGCAGCTGGAAAGGCCACAGAAGTACCTCACAAAGAGGATTGCTGGCCTCAAGCATATGCCCTACACTGACTGCCTCAAAAAAATTCCAGCTTTACTCCATAGCATATCGCCTACTCCGAGGTGATCTCTGCCTAACATATAAAGCTATGTCAAACCCAGGGCTGTTGGACATGCTACACCTAAAGAAATCCCAATCCCTCCGAGCTACACACTCTAGGGACATAAACCTTGTCACCACAATAAACAGGACATGCTGGAGGGATAGATTCATGTCCCAGAGACTTCCCATACTCTGGAACAGGCTACCCATCTATGTCAAGCAAAGTTCTTCATTAGCACTCTTCAAGAAAAATCTTGATGAGTGGATGGGAAATAGGAAATACACCCCAGGGATCACTTCTGTGTGTCTGCTCGACAGTGGCACAGGAAACTAAGTTTCTTGGGTGGCGTAAGCCAGGGAACCTTGTTGACTAGACTTGTGTAGACCCTTGGGCAGATAGCCTAGTGCCTACCTATGAACCTATAACACTGACAAGGTTTCTTAGCCCCTCTAAAAATACCATGCATTTTTTACAAAAGGATTTTCCAGAACCTACACTCATTCCTGCTGTCCTGTCTGCTTTAGAGGATGTGTGCTTTACTGCCTGTAGTTTTCTTGATAGCCAGCCAGCTGTCCCTAAAAAAGGCAAATAGGATGTATAAAGTTTCTCAGTCTTTTAAATTTTTATACACTATTCCCAAACCTGACTCTGTAGCTATAGCCTTAGTTGACTCCTTTGTTGCTAAGTACTTTAATTTCAAGCCTGCTGTTTCTAATAAGGATGGGAAAATTATTGATATGTATGGGGAAAAGGGTATATTTCTGCAACTTTGAATTTCAGGATTTTAAATTGCCAGACTTGTATGTTAACGTTTATTCTGACATATTGTGAAAGTATGAAGAATATTTTATCTACAGTTTCTTCTTGTGAAGAACACACTGTTGATACTTCAAGGATTATGGCCACTGGTACAGTTATAAGGAGGCTTGCTTGGTTGCATTCTCAGAACCTTCCAGATGTTAAAAATTGGATTTTAAATTTTCCCATGGCTAGAGATTTATTGTTTTGCCCCTGTGCTGCACAAGTGATCAAAAAGTGTAATGAAAGGAGCAAAGTGATCCAGGGAATCTCAGATTTTCAGTCCTCCTTTTCCAGATTGCCCATTGGGTTTTCTTTCTCCTCATCCAGTTTTGGCCAAAAAAGTCTCAACAGAATTCAAGTAATCAGACATTTAAGAAGTGGCAAGGAGGTTCCAAAAAAGAAGTCTCAAACTTCCCAAAACCAAGGACACTCCAAGTGTGAAATACTATTTAAGAGACCTTGTTGCCCTCCTCCCACCCTGGCCGGCTTCTGTTCCAGAAAGTCTGAATCTCCATTTTTTTTCTCTCTTTGGCAACAGGATTTTTCAGACAAATAGGTTCTGAAAATCATTTAATCAGTGTTGCAGGTGAAAGTGGGAGGAAATTCCTTTCCAGGTGGCCATTCCTTATCCTGCAGATCAGACTGTTTTGTCTGCACCTGTTCTTCATCACATACTGTCCCAAGGGTGATAGAACCAGATGTTCTTTGTGTTTCACTGTTGCAGTCATTACACTTATCTGCCTGCAGGTAGCCCTCAGTCGGCCTGAATACCAGAGTCTTGGGATTTCTGCATTGGATGCTGTCACCTCTTCCATGACGTCCGGTCATCAGGGGTATAAAACATGCAGCCGACGCCATTACATCATCTTTTCTTGCTGAGCAGAGCCCGAAGCAGAAGCAGTTCGCAAGTGCCGGTCGGCCGCTACCTAAAATTTTCATTAATAGAGTTTCAAACCTAAAGTCTTCTAAAGCGAAGTACCCCATTGGGGATCCTTTTTTCTTGCTCTAACCGATGTCAGAAAAAGTTAACAATTGTCTTGCCTGTGGAAAGCAAATACCTCACAGAGATTTTCATTCTTACTGCATCATCTGTTTAGGCCCAGACCATGACGTTCCTCGCTGTCGGATTTGTGCCCTGTTCAACTCCCGAACTACTGGTTGTCGGGCTATCTTTGTCACTAAATTCTTTTGCTCTCGTTCTCCGTATTCCAAAATGGCTTCGATAAGCCATCCGACTACTGTTCTTCTGAAAAAACATAAGGATAAAGACAGAGAGAGACCACATGTGTCCAAACTGCCGATGATGCTTCCGTTAAGCTAGTCGACAGTCTGCCAGTACTCAGTGAAGCGCTTTCGCAGCCCCTGATAACCGCTTCTACAGATTCGCAGGCCTCTACTGAGACCCATTTGGAGTCTGGTATGTGCGAGATGCTTCTTCGACTATGGAACCTGCGGATGTCTCTACCTTGGATGGGTCCGGAGCCGCTGTGCAGGCTTCTGAGGGTGTATTCAGACCTTCCGATGTTCGTATTAAACAGACTACTTCGTTTCCGACTAAAACTACTGAATTTCTCATGCCCAGAGTTCGCACTTCGCTTAGGAAATCGATGACCAAAATGCATTCTCAAGCTCCCATGCCTCAGAAACAAATGCTTAGAATGGCTGAAGACCTTATTACTTTAATCAGTTGAAGCCAGCCTTCCCCCTCTAAAAGACAAATAATTGATTTTCCTTCTAATTCTACAGATCACGAGTCTGATGACTTTTACCTCTCTGATTACCAGGTCATACCCTTATCTACCTACGAGGACTCCAGATGCAGATGATTTCATTCCCTCTGCCTCCCCCCCAGAGGACTTTTCTTTCGGTGGAACCCTGCATACCCTTTGAGTGCATTTCTGCTGGGAGTGCCAGGACTACCCACAGTCCAAAAAGAGACTCAGGGAATTTTTAAACTTGCCTCAGCACGGCCCCTAGCTATCCCCTCTGTTCTGGAAATTGTAGATGATGTCTTCATGGAATCCAGTCTTAGCCCTGATACTTTACCACCAGCTCCTGGAAAGCCTGACAGGTACTACAAAGTACCTGACTCTCACAAATTTATTTTCAAAAATCCCACTGCGGATCCAGAGACCATTTCCCAGGGACCTAAAGGTATTAAGGCTACTACAGCCAAAATACCTACCCCTTCGGATAGGGATTCTAGGGCTTTAGACAGATGGAGGAAGAAGGTATGTACCTCTGCAACTCTTACCATCAGAGCTTTAAATTGCCAGTTTCACATGTTGAAGTACCAGCAGCATATTATGGAACTAATTAAACAAAAAATTATGTTGATTCCAGATTGTGCAAAAAATATTTACAAGAGTTGATGCATTCTGCAAACCAAGTTGGAAAACATACTTTGCAGTGTGTTTTTTATGCCTTAGAAGCATCTTGCAGGGCTGCTGTCACTGGGTCTGTTCTGAGAGGCATGCTTGGCTGAAGGAAGAAATCTTGCTAGACCATGTCAGAACAAAACTACTAGATGCTCCATTAAACCAAGAACGTTTGATGTTATGTGATCCTATCTCGCCTACATTCTGTACTGATGGGTTCGGAGCCGATCCTCGGCTCCGACTCAGCACGCTATACTATAGAGCGAAGTCTCTAATTGGCTGAGCTATTCTATATCCCAGGATGCACCACCACCACTTCCCCAGATCTCGTTTGCCGCTTGACAGCAATAGACGTGGTCTCAACTTGGCTGGGCTAAGTACTCTTTACTGACAAATTTTCTGTCAGAATTTCTCTAATTTTTCACCCAAAAGCTGTTTTAACAGCTACTTATCACTTGTTGAGTGTTTTTGTGAGGGAAAGTTGTGTGAATTTTCGCAGCGTTAGGTTCCCGCTCTTATTGGTAGAGGTTTTCCTCGCGCTCTAGTTCAGGATATTTGTGTTTAAAATTACTGTTAAAAATTTTTTGTGGTACTTGTACATTAACATCTAGGTCCCATTTTAGTTAGAGGGGCCTTGCTCTCGCGCTCTGTTAGAGCGTTGTTATAGTTTACCTGTTTGTCTGTTTCGGAGCCTATAGGTCAAATCCTGCTTAAGTTAGAGGGATTTGGTTCTCAGTGCTTACTTTTTGTCCCTAGTGGTTGTTTGTGTTTTCCTAGTGATGTCGAAAGAACATAGACCTTCGGGTTTTAAAAAATGTACCAAGTGTGTGGGTACAAGATGTCTATAACGGATGATCACTCGCTGTGTGTTTATTGCTTAGGGCCTAAGCACCTTCAAGAGTCGTGTAGTGTATGCCACTCTTTTTCTTCTCGTGTCCTCCAAGAGAGGAAAAACAAATTGATATTGAAAGGGATGATCTCCCCTTCCTTTGAGGAGGCTTTATCTTCTTCCCCCTCTCCTTCCAGGAAGAAGAAGTCTTCGGCTCCGACCAGTCCGTCGGAGCCGACAGCAAAGAAATCAAGGCAGGCTTCTCCGTCGGCTCCACGGACTTCGGAGCCGAGGTCGGAACGGTCTGCCTCGGTGCCTCCAGCCTCGACTCCTCTGTCTTCGGAGCCAAGCGCTCGAGCATCGAGAGGTGTGTCACCTTCGGCTCCAATGGTTTCGGAGCCGAGAAAGGTCGCACACTCAGACTCTTCTACCTCGGCGCCGAAGTCCCTGTCGGCTCCGAGGGAAATTGCTGTGCTGGTGGAATCTCCCTCGGCGCCGATACTGCTTGAGACTATTCGGAGCCGGTCACCCAGTCTTTCGGAACCGGTGGAGAAGTCAACTCGGGCCCGATCGGTCTCTTCTCGGTCCTCGAGGATGTCTGATTCGGATATTGACAGGGTGCTTCAAAGGCTGTTTCAGTCTCCAGTCTTCCAAAAGTTAGTCTCGGCTCCAGCCCAGTTGGCTCCGGAGCCGATTGTCCACCCTGTTGTCTTGGTTCCTCCTCCAACAGCCTCAGCACCGTTGGAGTCAGTGCTGGTGGAGCCGGTGGAGGTTTTTGGGTCGGCTCCGACCCTTACTCCAACCCTGACCCTCGGATCGGAGTTCGGTACACGGACCTCCTCGGTCGGCCCCGGGGGTGACGCTTCGGGTGCGATGCTTTCGTTTCCGAGCCTCCCTCTTGGTGCTTCGGCTGCGGGAGTGCCTTCTACCGTTGTGGCCTCGGGGGTCGGACCTTCCCAGGACTCGGGGGGGTCTGGCCTTCAGGGTCATGAGGAGTGCTTTAGCCAAATCTTCCTTGGCTACCTCCACCATCTCTCCAACACCTTCCTTGGCATGGAGACTTGTTCCTTTGTTGTCCCCCTGTCTCAAGACAGCGGAGCCCTGGGGCCTGAGGTCACCCCCATTGGGGATTCCTCCCTTCTTGGGGGTCCTTCCGAGGCTTCTTCGGAGGAACCTCCCAGGAAGAGACGGTGTAAGAGGAAGCACGTCGACTCGCCTGATGAGTCTCTCACCTCGGACACCGACCTCGATGATGCGGAGGGGTCCCCCAAGTCGTCCTCGGATGATGTCTCCTTTGTGGACATCTTAGAAATCCTCAAGCAACGAGGCGACTGGCAGTCCAAACCCCCTTCCGCTGAGGAGTCTATCTTCCTCAAGGCCTTCGGGGCTCAGCCTTCCGCCTCCTGGGTGTCTCCGCCCTTCGATGAGCTCCTGGATTTGATCTCTCGAAGGGCGTGTGAGCACCCAGATTCTGTGGAACCGGTGCCAACTTGCCCGAATAAATTTCTGTCAGCCCCCCCCCCCGAAAGGAATTCTTATCTAAAGGTGTGGCCGTAGATGCCCTGGTGGTGGCATCTGCTACCCAGCAAGATGTGGCAGAGGCTTCGACGTCCGTCCATCCTCCTAATAAAGAGTCCAGGAGTATGGATCGGTACGGGAAGCGCACCCTTACTTCAGCAGCCTTTACTTTAAGGTCTCTGAATTACCTGACGCACTTCACCAGACTTCAGAGGGATCTGGTCAAGGAGCTTTCAGATACCCTCTCTGGTAACCTACCTGAGCAGTTGGCCAAGACGGTTAGCTCTCAGTTGGCTACCCTGTCATCAATATCGAACTCGTCCATGAGGCTCATTTCATATGCGGCCGAAGGGGCGAGTAGAGCGGCGGGTACAGGTGTTGCTCTACGGAGACAGGCCTGGCTCCGCCTGTGTCATTTTGCGGAGGCCTTCAAGTCTTCCTTTGCCGATGCTCCCTTTGATGGGTCCTCCTTGTTTGGACCCAAGGTAAAGGACACCTTGACCCGCTGTGAACAAGAGGGTAAGACCTTGACTGCCGTAGGGGCACGGTTTTCCACCCCCTTCTGGCCTTATCCCAAGGCTAGAAGAGGGGGGAAAATGTGGTTCCGCAAATCTCAGAAGACTTACCCCTCACAGCAGGATGATCCCCCTTCTAGAGGCAGAGGAGGGGGATATTTTTCAGGAAGACGCAGTCCCAGAGGCGGCAGAGGCCCCCACAACACTGGAGACCGCAAGTCCTTTCATGTCTCCTTACCCTTCCAACATCCCTGAAGGATTGCCTGACTGCGCCGCTCCGGAGCCAGTCGGGGGTCGTTTTTCGAGGCACCTAAAGGCCTGGGGGAATATCACTGAGGACCGATGGGTGCTCCGGATCATTGCCGGAGGTTACAACATCCCCTTTTCTCAGCCCCCCCCCCCACTATCCCGAAAAATCCCAGACCCACCACCCAGTCAACGGGATCTCGCAGCCATCGAAATTTCAAAGCTACTTCAAAAAGGAGTCATCCAACCGGTCCCCGAAGACCAGACCGGATTAGGGACTTACTCAAGATTCTTTTTGGTGCCAAAAAAGACCGGGGACATGAGGCCCATCTTGGATCTCAGCAAGCTCAACCGTTCTGTCAAGAAGTCCAAGTTCCGGATGGTCACCTTACAATCCATTCTCCCGCTGCTGGAGAAAGGTGTTTGGATGTGCTCCATAGATCTCAAGGATGCCTATTATCACATCCTGATAGATCAGGCATCCAGGAGACACTTGCGCTTCAGCCTGGGAGACAGTCATTTCCAGTTCTGTGCACTGCCCTTTGGTCTCACCACAGCCCCCAGGGTGTTCACCAAATGTTTGGCGGTGGTGACTGCTCACCTGAGAAGTCTAGGATTCCAGGTGTTTCCATACCTAGACGACTGGCTCCTTACTGCCACCTCCAGGCGTCTACTCTTAAAAAACCTAGCAGCCACTATTTCTCTTGGCAACTCCCTAGGAATCACCTTCAATTGGGCAAAGTCGGTGTTGCTGCCATCTCAGCGCATACGGTTTATCGGAGTAGAGATAGACTCAAAGCAAATGCGGGTCTATCTTCCTACAGAGGATAGAAACATTACAATCTCAAGTCCGAGCATTGCTCTCCAAATGCCAAGCCCCAGCAAGAATGGTCCTACAACTGTTGGGTTCCATGTCGGCTACCGTTCTCCTAGTTCCCTTAGCAAGATTGCACATGAGGATTCTCCAGTGGCTCCTGTCAGTCCAGTGGTCGTATCAGGATCTCCCTATCAGTCACCTCATTATAATAACGGAGACATGCAAACAGGACCTCCGTTGGTGGCTTCTTTCCTCCAACCTGGATCAGGGGCGACCCTTCGTTCCTCCACCTCCAGTGGCCACTTTGACTACGGATGCCTCCCAGACGGGGTGGGGGGGACATTACCTGGGCAGGTCAGTCCAAGGCAAGTGGCACCCCAACGAGAGTTCCTTACACATCAATATACTGGAAATGAGGGCGGTGCTTCTATCGCTATGAGCACTACACAGTTACCTCCCCCAGGGCATGATTGCCGTTCAGTCTGACAACATGTCAGTAGTCTGGTACCTGAACAAGCAGGGAGGGACCAGGTCCTATCCCCTTTGCAGAGAGGCCATGAAAGTATGGGATTGGGCTATTGCAACCAACCGTTTCATGGTAGCAACACACATTCCGGGGAGATCCAATGTGATAGCCGACAGACTGAGCAGAACTATTCTCTCCCCGCACGAGTGGTCTCTGAACGTGGCAACTCAGATCTTCAGAAGATGGGGAACTCCTTGTTGCGACCTCTTTGCAACTCCCCTCAACACGAAATGTCTACAGTTCTTCTCTCACCCCAGTTCCGGGGGGGTTTCCCAAGGACGCCCTAGTCCAACCTTGGCCCACCGGCCTACTGTACGCCTTTCCACCGGTTCCCCTTCTTCCCAGGGTGATCCAGAAGGCGATTCACTTGCAGTGCAAGATGATTTTAGTTGCCCCATACTGGCCTCGTCAAGTCTGGCTGCCCTTTCTTCGGAAATACGCACTGGACGGTCCATGGTTTCTGGACCAGGTGCCAGATCTTTTGATCCACCAGTCGGGACAGCTTCATGAGTCCATTCACTCATTGAGGTTAACAGCTTGGCTCCTCCACTTCCGACTATAGTCAGGAACCAGGTTTTGGACTCGGAAGTCATACATATCTTGTCCTCGGCCCACAAGAATTAGACTAAGAAGATGTATAACAGCAAATGGAAGAGATTCGCCGTTTGGGCCCAACTCCGGGGATTAGATCCCATTACTACCCCGGTGTCTGAAGTTTTGAAATTTTTGGCTTCCTTATTCAATCAAGGTTCTTCGGTCTCTACCATTAAGGTTCAATTAGCAGCTATTTCTAATTTTCATGAGAGTATAGACCCACCTTTGATGAGCAATAAGTTGTGTAAAGCCTTCATGAAAGGTGCTGGGCTGCTACGACCTCCGATTTCTCATCCCGCTCCTCCGTGGGATCTTAATTTCATATTAGGTGCTTTGACCTCTTCTCCCTTTGAACTGGCAGCAACTTGTGACTTGAAATTTCTTTCTTGGAAGACTGCCTTTTTGGTGGCAATTACATCAGCCAGAAGAGTTTCGGAACTCCAAGCACTATGTGTCAAACCACTGTACCTGTTTTTTCACAAGGATAGAGTATCCCTCAGGCCTAATCCATCCTTTGTTCCCAAAGTTTGTTCTAGTTTTTGTCTCCAACAGTAATTGGAACTCCCAGTTTTCTTCCCCAACTACTCAGACAGAGCGGAATTTATCTTCCATTCATTGGATGTTCACAGGCAATTGCGTTTCTACTTAAATAGGACGCATCAAACACGGAAAACAGATCAGTTGTTTGTGTCCTTTTCAGACAATAAATTGGGCAAAGCCGTCACGAAGGTCACTATTGCCAAGTGGATTAGAGACTGTATCAGTCATACTTATCTTCTTTCTAATAGAGAGCTTACAACCTCTGTGAAAGCTCATTCTACAAGGGCTATGGCTACTTCAACAGCCTTTCATTCCAAGCTTGCCATTAGTGACATTTGTGCTGCGGCTACCTGGTCCTCTCCTCACACCTTTATTTCTCATTACAAATTGGATGTGGCATCTCGGGGGCGAGCTTCCTTCGGTTCCACAGTTCTCAGGAGCGTTTTCCATTGAGCCACCCAGGAATCAGGTGCTAGGGACGCTGTCCCATCAGTACAGAATGTAGGCGAGATAGGATCACATAACATCTTTTAGTTATGCACTTACCCTAACTTTAGATGTTTGGGATCCATCTCGCCTACATTCCTAATAACCCTCCCTCCTTCCCCCTGCCTTGGAGATCAGAAGAGACCGGACGGTTCAGTTTAGCCGTTTCATCTTGAAACACCTGGCAATGTTATTTCAGCTGTCTATGACTGTGTGCATGTGTGCGGACAAACAAGATCTGGGGAAGTGGTGGTGGTGCATCCTGGGATATAGAATAGCTCAGCCAATTAGAGACTTCGCTCTATAGTATAGCGTGCTGAGTCGGAGCCGAGGATCGGCTCCAAACCCATCAGTACAGAATGTAGGCGAGATGGATCCCAAACATCTTAAGTTATGGTAAGTACATAACTAAAAGTTACCCCCCCCCCAAATCCTCACTGTGTGTGTGTGTGTGTGTGTGTGTGTGTGTGTGTGTGTGTGTGTGTACTGCCTGTGGAGTTATCCCATGTAGATGAAGACCATCATTTATGCTCCTCTTTTGGCCCAAGGGGCCTTTCTTATAGATGCTGAAAATTAGTATTGAAAGGTTTTCGTCCTGCCACAGTGGGAGAATTGGCCTGTTCCCTCTCAGGCTCCTCTTCTATCAAGAAATCTGGGGAGAAATCTAAGTCTGGCAAGGAAAAAGAAATGGAGAGGAAAAAAAAAGAAAAAGATGCATGTAGAGCCAGGAAGAGGTGATCTGACATTTCATTTCCTTTGGGTCTAGCGTCAAAGATTCCTAGACCATTGGACCCCCCCCCCCCTTTTGGAACTGATTAGGATCCAATCTCCTACGCCACCTCCAAGGTTCTCCATGGTCTTTAATGGACCTGTCTCTAGATCCAGAGAAGGGATCTCCCATTCACGGTATGCTGTGTCCCAGTCTCTGCTGACTTCTGAGGTTTGTTTTCCACTTCATCCTGTCCCTCAGGGACAACCATCTCCCTTAGGTCTCAAAGAGGCTTATGAGCAGAGTTCCCTATCTGTTTCTGAGCCTTCCTCAGAGGCCATCACCTTGGAGGGACATAAAAAGCATACTTGTAAGAGGAGGTATCTGACCCCCCACAGGAGTTCCTCACTAAAAATACTGATTTTTGAGGAAGGGAAGGGCTCTCCACAGTCCCCCTTGGAAGACTTCTCTGGAGACATCCTGAAGTTGTTGTGACAGTGGGGCGATGGTCCACCAGGACCCCATCCCAGGAGGAATGTTTATTTCAGGAGACCTTTAGAGCCTGACCCATCTACTTCCTGAGTGGTCTTATTGGTCGGTGAACTCCTTGATTTGGTTTCTCCGCTGATATGGAAGGAAATGGATGTGATGGAGCCTATATCAAGCAAACCTGAAAAAATACTGTTTTCCCTGTGAGACTGACTTCACTGAAGTAAGGGGCCTAATTAGATGCCATTGTAGTAGCTGTGGCTACAGAAAAGGAGACATTGGAAGAAAGCACTGCTGTCTATCCATTTAGGCAGTTTCGGGCTTTGGACAGGTTTGGAAAGTGGATTTACCCTTCAGTGATGCTTGTTTGTGTGTGCTGAACTATCTAGCTCGTGTAACCAGATTTCAGAGAGACTTGACTGAGGAGCTGTCCAAGTATCTGTCTCTCTGGGGTCCTTGTCTGCACAGACCTGCAAGACTGTGAACTCAAAACTGTCTACCCTTCAGTTCAAATCTAGTATGTCCATGCAATTATTATCCAATGCAGCAGATGGCAGTTCTTCAGTGCCAGACACTGGTGTTTTTCTGTTGTAACTCCTGGTTGCGTCTCTGTGATTGTTAGAGAACTTCAAGACATCCTTTTTCTATGTCCCTTACTACAGGTCCATCCTTTTAAAGCCCAGAGCGAAGAATATGCTCACCAGAACAGATTAAGGTAGGAAAACTGTCTACTTTGTGTACCTGATTCTCCACCTCTCAAAGGCCATTATCCTAGAACAAAATGGGTGGCAAGAGGCTGTGGTTCTACACCTTTCAGGGCTTTGCTTGTGACACTTCTGGTGATGGACCTTCCAGTGTCAGAGGGGGAACAACTCTAATGAATGTCACCCTTAAGGCAGAGTTAGCCTGCAAAATCAGGAGTTTCAAGGTCCTTTGCTGACAAACCCTTTTCAGTGGTCCTTAAAGGTTGCCCAACTGCTGTACTCTGGAGACGGTGTGGGTGCTCATCTCTGCACCCTCAAGCCTGGTTGGCAATCACTCAAGATTCTTAGTGCAGATAGTCGTAAACAGAGGTTACCTCATTCCTTTTGTTTCTAAACCACAAAAGTTGCAAATAAAACTTCCGATGTCCCACTCCCTCAGAGGAAGGCAGCAGCTTAAGAAATCTTAAAGTGGATAGAGAAACCAGTCATCCCGGTGGGTCCCACCAGAGCAGCAAGGGTCTGGAGGGCTACTCAAGTTTCTTTTTGGTTCTAATGAAAAAATGCTACCTCTGGCCAGCTTTGGACCTCTGTCAACTTAAACCAGTTTGTAAGATTGTCAAAATTCCTGAGTGCCATGATTCAGTCTATTTTTGTCTTTTCTCTAGAAAGACAACTGGATTTGCTCAGTGGTCCTTCAGAATGCCTGCTATTGCATAAAGTTAGCCAGGCAGTCCTGGAATTTCCTCCGCTTTCATCTGGGAGCCAGTCATTTTGTCTCACCATTGCCCTCAAATATTCAGCAAATGTATTTCAGTAGTTGTAGCACATCTCAGACTGCAGGGGCTCCTAGAGGTCACATACCTAGACAACTGGCTCATAACTGCTACCACAAGGAATCTACTCATTCAAAACAGGGACTCATTGCTCCAGTTATGTCTTCATCTAGGAATCGCAGTGAATGTGGATAAGTCTAAACTGACTCCACTTCAGATATTAGAATTCATAAGAAGCCACCTGGATACCACCTTGCAGAATACCAAACTTCTAGAATCCACAAGCTTTATTTTATGTCAGCTAGTTTCAGAGGTATTTCCTCTTATAAGCCCCCCAGTTAAATCCAGCCTTCATCTTTTGAGCTTAATGGCAGCTTCCATTACACTGTTTCCTCATGCAGGATATTACATGTGGACGATGCAGTAGACCCTGTCAGCTCAGTTGTCCATGCTGTATCAAACCATGCAGTTTCCATTCTGCTGGCAGCCTGTTCAGTGGCGGTTAACTTCCCATCTGTCTACTGCAGGTCATCCCTTCATCTGCCCATCGCCAGTAGCCACTGTTAACTACTGATGCTTTTTTTCTGGAGTGTTTGGGGGGGTAGGCATTTCAAAGGGAAGACCATCCAAGGCATGTGGACGCCAATAAGCCAATCCTCGCATCATTCCAGGGCTCCCTCTCCAGGGGCTTGATCGCTATTCAGTTGTACAACATGTCTGTGGTGTGGTACGTTAGCAAATAAGGAGGAAACTATTCATATCCATTATTTTGGGAAGCCATTACAGTTTGGTAATGGACAATGTGTTAACCACACTTTCTAGTGGCAACTTGTATCTCTAGGAAATCCAGTGTAGTAGTAGTAGACAAGCTAAACAGGTCCCTTCTTGTACCTCACGAGTGGTGTCTTAATTAATTGGCATCTGTCAAGGTCTTCAGCCAGTAGGGCCAGCCTTGCTGAGACCTGTTTGCAGTCCCATCCAACACCAAATGCAACCACTACTTTACCTTGATTTCCTAAGAGAGAGTGTCTTAGAGGGATGCTTTGGCCCACACTTGACCCCCCCGGGTCTTCTGTATACTTATCTGCCCAATACCCTTATAACCAAATTCCTTAAGCACACGATCTGGTGCAAGACAAAGGTAATCCTCATTGCTCCTTTTGGCCTTGACAAATGTAGTTCCCCTTTTCATAGCCCACTCCCCAGGTGCTAGTACCTCTTCCAGACTGTCAAGCGTCACCCAGGCATCATAGTCCTAAAATTGACTGACTGGTTTCTCCACTTCAGTGATGATCAGGAACTCCAGACTTTTTCTTTGTTCTCCATGTACTGTCATCTTCTCAAAATACAGCTACTGGAAAAGTATATAGAAGCAGGTAGAAAAAGTTTTCCATTTGGGCTTCCTCCAAAGGATTGGACTCCTTTCATTCTATTTACCGTCTGTTTTGGATTTCTTGGCATATTTGTTTCAGGAAGGTGCTAGCTTTTCTGCTATTAAAGTTCAACTGGCAGCCATTTCCAGCTTCCTATGGGAGAGGACCACACTCCCATTGCCTCACTGAAGTTGTGCAAGGCCTTTTTATGTCGCCCCTTTCTCCTTTGACTGCTTTTAAGAGATTCTATTCTGCTTTGGGATATTACTGTCTTATTTCAGGCCTTGATGAAGTCCATTCTTTGAACCTGCAGCAATGGTAGAACTGAAGATGTTCTTCGTGTTTCACTGTTGCAGTCATCACCTGTGTGTTATCCCTGCTGTGGTAGCCCTCGGCCAGCCCGAATACCAGAGTCAATGTTTTTCTGTATCGGCTGCTGTCGCTTGTGACTGATGTCAGGTAGTCAGTGCTATAAAACAAGGCAGCCAATGCCATAACCCCGGTCTTTCTTGCTGTGGAGCCCGTAGCAGAAGCAGTTCGCAAGTGTGCTAGTTCGGTCTTTACCAGAGCTTGAATTTTCAGCTGAAAATGTCTAAAGCTAAGTACCCCGTTGGGGATCCTTTTTTCTTGCACTAACCGATGTCCGAAAAAGTTAACAATTGTCTCGCCTGTGGAAAGCAGATGCCACACCGAGACTTCCATTCACACTGCGTCACTTGTTTAGGCCCAGACCACGACATCCCCCATTGCCGGTTCTGTGCCCTCTTTAACGCAAGAACCATTCATCGTAGGGCTGTTATTCTACATAGATATTATTGTCTTCCGTCTTTGCATTCTGAAATGGCGTCCATCAGCCAGCAATCCATAGACATTCTGAAAAAACGTAGTGATAAAGATAGAGACAGACCACACAAGGCTAAGCCTTCCGACGATGCTACCGGTAAGCAGGTAGTCAGTTCTCCGGAATTCAGTGAGGCGCTTTTGTAGCCCCTGATGCCCGATACGATATCTATGCAGGCCTCTACTGAGACCCTTTCGGAGACCGGCATGCCGCACAAATCTTCTTCGTGTTCTGAGCCTTTGGTCGTCTCTGCCTTGGTTGGGTCCAGAGCTATGACGCAGGCACTGGCTTCCGAGGAGGCCTCTCGCACAACTGATTCTAGACAAAAAAACGACATCCTGTCATCCAACTACCATTTCTCTCAGACCGATGGATACTCTTAAGCCTAGAAGCCAGGCCACTCTTAAAAAATCTACCTCTAGTCTCCATCTTACTCTTGCTCCACCACCCCAAACCCAAATGCTTAAAATGGCAGAAGATCTTATCTTCCTTATCAGGGTAGTCGGGCCACATCTTCTAAAAGGAAAAGACACCTTTCTCCTGAAATACTGTCAGAGAAGGATTCTGAAGAATCCGATTATTCAGTTTTTGAAGAGGAACAACTGCCTCTTACTGCTTATGGAGACTCAGATGCAGACTAATCCATTCTTTCTTCCTCCCCACCAGAAGACCTTTCCTTTGGGGAAACCTTTCACACCCTCAGGGAGCATTTCCACTGGGAATCTCAGGACTTCCTCAGTCTAAGTAATGACTAAGAGAGTTTCTAGACCTGCCCCAGCACAGACCCCTGGACATCCCCCCCCCTATTTTAGAAGTGGTGGATGATGATTTCCATGAATCCAGCTTAGCCCCTGACCTCCGCCCACCTGCTCTCAGTAAACCCGACCGATATAGAGTACCGGATTCTCACAAATACCTGTACAGAAATCCTGCTTCAGACCCGGAGGTCATTACACAGGGACCAAAAGGAGCTAAAGTTAGTTCTGCAAAGAATCCTATTTCTTCTGACAAGGAATCCAGAGCTCTGGACAGATGGGGCAAAAAAGTATACACCTCTGCAACCGTAGCTATCAGAGCACTCAACTGTCAGTTCCATATGTTAAAATATCAACAACACACTTTGGAACTGTTAAAACAAAATATTTCTTCCTGTTCTGACTGTGCCTATTCAAAATAGTTAACAGGTTTACTGCACTCTACTTGTCAAGTGGCCAAACACTCTTTGCACTGTGTATATGACGTACTAGAAACCTCAAGCAGAGCAGCAGTAGTCAGGATCTATTAGGAGACTTGCATGGTTGAAGGAACAACCTCTCCCTGATCATGTCAAGTCTAAATTAATTGATGGACCCTTGGATAAGGACCGCTTGCTTGGAGTAAAAGCAGAAGATGTGCTTAAAAAGATGGAAGACCAGGCAAAATCTATGCAAACAGTAAGATTTCTTTCAGGTCCAACCTCCCAGGTTCAGCAGGAATTTCCCCTCTAAGCACTGGTCCTTTCCTGCACCTAGTAGACAGGGGCAAGGTAAGCCCCGCAGGGACATACCTCCCAGGCCTTTATCCCAGGGACACCAGAGAACCAAACAATGGACCTCCGCCCCAAAGGCAGGGAGTTCTAAGCCATCCTTCTATGGCAAAACCTCTCAGTGGCTCCCTCTCCCCCCTCTGCCCTCCTGTCACTCACCAAAACTACAAGGAAGGCTTTCCCTCTGCAAAGCAAATTGGCTTTTTGTAACCAAAGACCAATGGGTCTTAAAAATAATTTTTCAGGGATACAAATTCTCTTTCAACGAACTCCCAGTTCAAAGAGGGTACCCAGATTTGCCTCCAAGTCCGTGGGCAGAGGCATTGAAACAAGTCCAAACTCTCATATCCCAGGGGACAGTAGAACCTGTTCCCACAGACCAAACAGGCAAAGACTTTTATTCCAGGCTATTCGTTGTTCCCAGAAAAGAGGGCACTTGGTGCCCCATCTTGCATCTATCCATTCTGAACACCTCCCTAGTGGTCCCCAAATTCAAAATGCTAACTTTGCAGCAGCTGCTGCCTATGCTGCCAAGAAATGCCTGGTTAGTGACCCTAGACCTAAAGGATGCCTACCTCCACATCCCCATAAGGGAATCCTGCAGGAAATTCCTGCACTTCAGGGCAAGCTCACAACACTTTCAGTTCTCTGCACTACCCATTGGCTTATCTACTGCTCCCAGGGTGTTTACTAAATGCTTAACCCCAGCCATAGCATTTTGCAGACAGAGAAATATTCAGATTTACCCTTATCTGGACGACTGCCTCATTCAGGCAGAGTGCAAAGAAAAGCTGCTCCAGGACCTCCTCTTTGTCAAAACCATCCTAACCTCCTTAGGGTTCTCCAGCAACAAAAATAAATCAAAGCAGACTCTCTCTAGGAGGATAATTTTCCTGGGAGCACTGCTGGACACAGCATCCCATATGGCCTTCCTATCACCAGAAAAGCAGAGCTTTCTGCCACTCTACTCTACCCAGCTGGCTTCTAGAAGTCACCTCACAGTGAGGAAATTCCTGCAAGCCTTTGTGTACATGACATCTTGCATCCTTCTAATTCCTCTGGCCAGGCTTCACATGAGGAAACTTCAGTGGTATCTAAAGAACCTTTGGTGTCATCTCTCTCTCTCAGGCTGTAGAGACATCTCTCCCTCTGATCCCCTGTATAAGGGCCAAGTTTCTCTGGTGGACAAGGGCCTGTGCCAAGACGAGGGTCTCCCTTTCATTCTCCACCCTACCGGCCAGACCATCACCATCAACGTCTCAGACATTGCTTGGGGCACTCACCTAGCAGGAAGGTGCACCCAAGGACTTTGGGGGATGCCCAACACCTTCCCTTACACATCAACCAGAAGGAAATGATGGCAGTACAAAAAGCTGTGATATACTTCAAATCCCATCTCAGGCTAGCGGTCCTCCTTATCAAAACAGACAACACCACTGTAATGTCTTACATCAACAAACAGGGAGGGGACCCCATCTTTCCCTCTGTGCAGGTTAGCTATGAACCTCTGGCTGACAGCCTCCTCCATGGGATTGCACCTAATAGCCCAATACCTACCAGGGATCAACACTTCCCTGGCAGACCATTTAAGCAGAAACTTGCTGGACCCCCACAAATGCCAGCTCCACAGAAAAATCTTTTTGCAAGTCACCCAGGAATGGCGAACTCCGCAGGTGGATCTCTTTGCTTTGCACCTCAACCACCAGTTGGAAAAATTCTGTACCAGGGAGCATCACTGCCTAGCAATGAAGGTGGATGCCTTGACCTTCCCCTGGAACACTTCCTCTGTTGTGTACGCATTCCCTCCCCTGCCTCTTATTCCCAAGGTAGTGATCAAGATAAGGAAGGAAAGGCCAAAGGCCATCCTCATTGCTCCAGGCAGCATTGGTACCCCTTACTGTGCAGCCTGACATCACAGCCTCCCAGGTAGCTTCCCCTCATCTCGGACCTCTTGACTCAGGGGGGGAGGTGCTGCACCTGGATTCGCACACTCAAAATGACAGCATGGCTTATACCCCAAAAGCAAACAAGGGGCCCCTGTTAAGCAAACAAGTCCTAGACATTATCACAAAGGCCAGAAGGCCCAGTGCCAGAAAATCTTACGCAGGAAAATAGAAAAGATTCTGCTCCTGGAACCAGTCCAGAAGGGGCAGTTCCTCACATCCTTCATATCCTGGACTATCTAGCGGAGTTAGTAAATAGTGGCCTCTCCTTTCTCTTCTATTAAAATCCATGCCTCAGCCATTTCAGCTCATTTCAGTACAGATCCACCCCTGTTCTCACATCCTTTGATTAAACAGTTCCTCAGAGGGGCTTCGAATATCACCCTTCCTAGAAGGCAACCCACGCCAGCCTGGGACCTGAATTATGTTTTGGAAAAAACTAATCTTACCACCCTTCGACCCTGCTGCTTCAGCAGAACTACAATACCTCTCCTGGAAGATTGCTTTCCTGTAGGCCATCACCTCAGCCAGGAGGGTTTCAGAACTGCAGGCATTGATGGCCATTGAGCCCTTCATCATTTTTCCTGCATACAGGGTCTCCCTGAAGACTAACCCCTCCTTTATGCCCAAGGTGGTTCTAATGTGACTCTGTCAGGCCATACATCTACCCACCTTCTTCCCTAACCCTCAAAACAAGGGGAAAGAATTTTACAGTCACTAGACGTGCACAGACAGCTCAGATACTACCTAGACCCTACTAAAGCCTTCAGGAAAACAGACAAACTGATAGTCAGCTTTGCCCCAGGGGCAGAGGGGAAGCCCATTTCCAAGCAAACTATCTCCAAATAGATATTGCACTGCATCCATTTCTGCTACAGATTTCATGGGAAACCACCCCCAAGTCTGTTCGTACCCATTCCATTAGGGCAGCCTCCACTTCCACAGCATTCCTGAGAGGAGTCCCCACCAGGGACCTCTTGGAAGCTGCCACCTGGACTTCTGTCCATACCTTTAATAAGCATTAACATCTACCTCTTTTCTATAAGGCTAGGGCAGGGTTTGCCAATACAGTTCTGCAGGGCATGCTGACCCAGGCCTAGGTCTATTACTAATCCTATCACCCCTGTCCTCAGCTTTGAGAATCTTCCCACAGGTGATGACTGCAACAGTGAAATACGAAGAACATAGTACAGTTGTGCACACTTACCATAAATGTAGATGTTCGAGTGTATTCACTGTTGCAGTCCTGGTTTCCCTCCCTCCTTCCCCCTTATATCATCTTTTCTTAGGGAGACATAAGCTTCTAATGGTGGCTTTTTGCCACCAGGTCACCCTTACCATATTTCCTGGGGCTCCTGACTGGTTATGGCAAGAAAAACTGATGTAATTGCGTTGGCTGCCTTGCTTTATTGCAATGGTGACCTGACGTCAGTCACAAGTGACAGCAGCCGACGCAGAAAAATATTGACTCTGGTATTCAGGCTGGTCGAGGGCTACCATAGGGATAACATACAGGTGATGACTGCAACAGTGAATACACTCGAACATCTACATTTATGGTAAGTATACACAACTGTACTTTTTCTTTCTTAGAGAAAACCCTCTCTGGTAGCAGTTCCTTCAGTTAGTTGGATTTTGCCTTGCATGATAGAGGTTGGTGTTTCCCAAATGTGCAGGGTCTTTTTTAAACCAACCCTTATTTTCTTCCCCAGGTGACATTGGACGTTACCTTTAATCAGGCTTTTAATTTGCTTGTTTACTTTCCTAACTTTTTGAACAAAAGAAACAATACCTTACATTTATTGGATGATCATTGCCAGTTGCTGTTTTTAATCTACATCGTACCAGGAATTTTAGAAAACATATAAACTCTTTCAATTTCCAAAACTAAGTTGAGAGAGAGTGTTTCCAGTGACACACCACTGGGGTGACTGTTTGGGTTTCCTTTGTTTACAAAGCCAAAGGATTGTGTTTACCTCACAAACCTAAAGTACATTCTGCTAAAGCAGTTGTGGCCTTCACAGCATTTTTTGCTAGAGTGCCTATTGGTGATGCCTGTGCTGCAGCTACTTGGTCTACTGTTCATATTTTTATTTCCCATTACAAGCTAGAATTAGTCTTGGACTTGGGCTTCATTTGATCCCACCATTCTTCTGAATATACTTTCTTGAGACCTCCCAAGTTTTTTTAACTAGCTGGGGACTCTGTTCTAATAGCTGAGGTGGATGGAAAAGACAGCAAATACAAAAGTTATGTGCTTAGCATAATGTTAGATCCATGTTGTCGTCTTCCCTCCATCTTAACATTCTCTCTCTCTATCCCCCTGCCAAATTGTCACGTGTGGGCTTTTGATTTACTGGACTGGGCCTTATTTTATTTACATTCTGAAATTGTGCCGTGGTTGTCTTCTGGTTCTGTTTCAGTTTACATTATAGAGGTCAGAGTTGTGTGATATAGGTAGGCAAAGTGGATCTGAGGAAGTATGAAGGTGGAGGGGAATTTTAGATAGGGGTGGAGCCTGAGGCTTGGATTCAGTAGTATTAAAACTGCTAGCATCAGATCCGGTCAGCTGAGATGTTCCCAGTAGTTGATATGGACAGAAGACAACACAGTTCTAGCTTTATGGTAAGTACATAACTTAGTTTGTAATATTTTTCATTTGTCTGCTGATCTCATTTTCCTTTTATGTTGCTGTGTCTTTGCAGGCTTCAGAGATGGGTATTCAGATGTTGTGCATTGTAACTAAGGGAGAGGGGCTGAGATGAGCCAAACTAAGTACTTACCAGTATTAGTTCTTCAGGTGAAGATATGAAATTGACAATGTAGATTTATTATAACTAAATATTTTGTTACACTGAGATACTACCATATTTCAGCAGAATATAAAACAGCACCTCAGTATCTTTTTCAGACTTTTCATGTGTCAAGACATCATCCACAGATAACTACTTCAGTATATATTCCATAGCCCTTCATTCTTGATTATTTCACCATGTAGACCAAAGGCTCTAAGTGTGATGCGAACAGAATACAAGGATGCAAACAAACATTCTTGCAGAATGCCATTGAACGGTATGATGGGAAGTGACACAATAGCATGAATTTTAACCCCCTGCTTAGGAACCATAAAAGCATCCTCGTAATAAATGACCAAATTCTGTTTTGAAACCAAACTTGAGCAACACCTTTTTTAAAAAAATAAACACAAGTGACCTCTCATCACAGCAGAAGCATCACTATTACATAACACATCTACATTTAAAATACTGCATGACAGATGCTACCCACTTTGGCAGTGTAAGTGGACTGTCAGGGAACAGTCATATTCTTTCTGGGACTCTGAAGGAATATCATTATTTAGACTCCCTTTCAAACTTTCCTTTGGTGCAAGTTTGCTAAAACCTCTTTCAGTAGTTTGCTGGAATAATGTCTCTGATAATGTTAGACAAATTGATAACATTATTCAGTTTGGAGAGAAACCAAGAGATTATATGTCCAAGGAGAATACATGTCCCTATTTTACAGATCCTGGCTAAGTAATGCACACGGTTGTACTTCAGGTCTTTATGCACCAACACAATGAGTAACTAATCCTGCTCTGATGACCTCTGTTCCATACTGCAGCTGACATTGTCTCTGCTTATTTGAAACTTTTTGGCAAAAATGTAGTACACGTGTATATTTTTCAAGTGGTGTCGATGGTGTTCCACTTAACTGTATTATTTCAATGAATGTATACAAGTGAAATCTATGTAGTGCATGTTGGGCAAATTATTGTTTTGTTAAAAATTAAGCATTTGTTTTTATGATTGTTTTGTTGCAAATTTAATGTGTATTCTTTGTTTTGATTGTTTTTGTTGCTGCCTTCTAGGCCCAGCTCCCTTATCTGGTTAACATATGTAATTAAGTAACCGATAGATCCATTGAACCCATTCAGTGGTCCTTTCTGCATCCAAGATCACTTTTCTAATGGCTTCTGCTAGTGCTGAATATATTTTGTCAACATACTAACATTCAGTATATAATCAGAAGATCTGCAATGATCACTATCAGCTAACTATGACATTTATCTTGCCACTGTCTTGCCATAAACAACTTGTCTTGATTCATGACTTAAGTAGACCTGTATGGAAGTTGCAAACTTTTTTTCCTTTTGGTATCAGTCATTACTAGTGTTTCCTTCAGAAAAAGAGGGCTTTCTTCAGTTTCTAATACTGCATTGGTATGTGAAAAAAAAAAATTATGTGTACAGTGCAAGACTGCATTGGTATACCATCACTACATGGGATTTTACCTGCAGACTGGCCCTTAAAAGCCTTGATCAGTTCTTCTTTTGCAATTGGTGCCTTTATAGAAACAGCTTCATAGTGGGTTAGCTTTGGCAACTTCATTCTTTGTAAAAGCATTCAGATCTCGTACTCATTGTCTTGCTGCTTTGCAGTTATGCATTGTATAACTGCTTGTAATATTTTCAGAGTTGTTATGCTATCATTACTGTGCCCCTACTAAAATGAAAAACAGCTCCATGTTTTTAAATCCAGTACAGTTATGTAGTTTTTTTTTGCTATCTCAGCCATGCTGACAAAGTTTTTTATGATTTGGAAAATTACAGAAAAATCTGTTTTTCAGTGCTCGACGCATAAGCTAGTTTTTTTTTTTTTTACTTTGACAGCCATTCTTCTCCTTTCACCTTTTCTGTTCTATCTCCCCACCACCCTGAACTGTTGCATTCACTGCATAAAATTTATTTTGCAGAGTCACCAACTTGTCTCTCTTATTTGTGTACTTATCTGGCTAGTATGGTTTCTTAACTTAAGTTCACATTACATTGTCCCCATTGATGCATTAAAATCTGCTTGTCCTGTCCCACACTATTTAGGTGATCTTTTAAGAGGCTTTCAGTAATATTTTGTGTTATGTAAAAATCTCAGTTGTCATTACAATTGAGAGTAGGTGTGCAAGACAACATTCCAAAGGTGCATGATCTGAAACTGCTCTTGGATTTAGTTTCACTTTTAACTAAGTAAACATATTCATTACTTAAGCAATAACTGATGACGTGGTGCGATATATTGAAGATTTACCCACTGTTGGTGTGGTTAAATCACGTGGGTGAAGCCCGAGTGATTAAATTAAGCCAACCGTGGATAAATTTCACTATACCACAGCCATGGAGTCGGTTATTGCTATTGTACAATGACATTATATAAGAAAAAAATATGTACTTTTCTTAAATAATGTCTTTGTATAACGGCACATTACTGTCCTTCCGGGGTTGGTATACTACTTCCTTGTGTTCATGTACTGCGCATGTGTATGGGACTTGCTTTCCCATGCATACCCAGTACATCAATGCTTTGAAATGGAAGCAATGGAGAAAAGAAAGTCTCCGTTGCTCCATTTTTATTTATTTTTTTAATTAAAAAAAAAAAAAAAAAACTTTAGGGCAGTTTAGGGGTAGGAGAGAGACAGCATGGAAGAAATATAAGGGATATCAGGTACGTGTGTTTAATTTTAAATAACGTACCTGATTTCCCTAGTATTTTGTCCAAGCTGCCTCTCCTGTCCGGAGTCGGGGCTAAAGATTTTATTTTCTAAGAAATAAAAATAAAATTTAAACAATATACCAATGGAAAGAAGTCCGGGTGACTGGACCTTTTTCCGTTGGTATGTTGTGTGATTTACAACAGGCATGCTGGTTGGGCTGGCCAATCATCATGCACGTTTCAGAATATTAATGGGGAGTCAGTGTATAATTATGTATATCTTATCAGTATGTGCGCTATCACTGTGTGTTCTAGAGAATAGTAATTGCATTGTGCATATTCCAGTATAGTCTCAGAAATCAGCATTTGGCCCATATTCTAACATATCTCTCTGTGGTGTACTATAAACCATAGGACTCCCTTCTACTATATTTTTGTCTTCCAAATGAACTCTAGTATCTTCCTGAAAAGTGGTCCTCTCTTGTCATCATTCTAATTTTTTTGTGGTTTCTTGAGAGAGGTTAAACACTGAGCACTGTGGTAAGCAATACTCCCCGTATGTGCCCCTTTTTCCAATATAACAAAATTATTATCTAATAAACTATCATCTAGTACGGACTCAATTTTTCTAGAACTTGAAATGAGTTGATGACTTTTAAACTTTTCTGTGCTCCTGCAAAGGACAGTTTTGCTCTTCAAGACCAGTTTCCTCTTATTAGAATTTTCTTGATAATTTAAATGTGCCTTTTATGATGCAGTAGCTCAAGGTTGAGATTTTCAGTGCTAATTGCTTACTCAGTTTCTTTTGGGTTATTCAACCCGTTCACATTCCATACCGTAAATGTTATCACACCTTTTTGTAGGCATTCTTCCTTTCTTATCCCGTTTGTACATCTGTCCTATAAAATATATCAAATGTTTTCTTTTTTAAAGCAAGATTGACTTCATATGCTCAGAAACTGACTGTTTGACTTTGTTGCAGTTAAGAGTTGCAACAACCACCCCAACAGACCATTTACAATAGACAACCACTGAAAAACCATCTTTAACTTAAAGTTCCATTACAAAGGTATTTTCTTACCTTACTTTTTGCAGTAATTCTGCTGTCATCATATAAAGTGGGATTTATGATTCTAGTATATATGCATATATATATATAATTATACATATATATTTTTAATGTAGTTTCTTCACTGGAACTATATTTATTAAGTTTAATAAACTTATGTTTGCATATCATAAATGCTGTGCAGCTGTCATGTCTTTCCGGATTCTGAGTTGCATGATCCTAGAAAGGAAAAGCATCTTGAAGTGGATAATATGTTTTTTGTAGTCTGCAGCAAAACTCAACACACAAAGTGGCACAGACTACAGCTCAGGCAGTTGGACAGTAAATACATTTATATTAAAGTAAACAGTAACGGAATGAGAAATGGAACAGGATAAAATTATTGGTAAAGTGTATGTTGCTTTTGGCGTACAATGTAGTAAAACAGATAATACTCCTGTAATAAATAGTTGTCTACTGTGGGATGATTACTCGGGAAGAAAACTAAGGGCATGTAAATTGCTGCAGTGATAACTTAAAGCATGTTATGTTTGTGTTATCCACTGGGGATTAGTGCTGGAATGAAAAATATTCATTGAATTGAGTGAGCTTCCCTGCAAAAGTACAGGTGGAGCTCTTCAGGGACTATGCAAAAGCATGGTTTGGTGTAGTATAAGCCATCTCCCACATTCCTCTGGGCATGGTTTAAGGTGTTAAGCTTTCAAAACTAGATTTAATTCCATGCTAGTGTAGTGGCCCTGCAAACATATTGCTTGTCGTAGACTGGAGGGATACAGGTACAATCGCCATGCCAGTCTACAGATTTAAGTTTCTGTACTAGATATGGATATGCAGCTCCCCCTGTATGTCAGATCTAGCTCACTGCCAGGAGTACTTGGTCTAAACATACATTTGGAGCTGCTGTGTCAGAGACCATTGGCCAGACTCCCTCACTGCCACCTTTTCCTGGGGAAAATCTGGGCTTTGCTCAGAAGAGATAATGATACCCAACAACATAGAATGCAGAAGAATAACATTACTTGAGGGGCGTGGCCAAGGATGAACACAGGATAGCAGCAGATTTCTTCAGCTCCACCAATTTCATTACATTGACAGGAATTAATTACTTAAAAAAATAATTCTTGAAGTAATTTTCTTTCTAAATATGTTTGTCTTATATAGTTCTTGAACTATATCTAAAAAAGAAAGGAAATCTTAATAATATTCCTGTCAGAAATTACTTTGGAAATTTTCCTGTCAGTTTATCAGCCTGAAATGAGTTCCAGTAAGACAAATTCTCAAGACTCCAGCATCAAGAAAGAACTTCAGTCTCTGATAATTATAGTCCAGCAACTTACTGCTAAGATGGATAAAATGGATACTAAAATAGACACTTTCATAGAAAAACTACAAAACAAATAGACTTGTTACATATGGACCTGCAACAACAGAAGATCCAGATGACAGGCATAGAAGAAGCTGTGAATGACATGGAAAATAAAATACAAGAACAGGAAATCAACATTGAGTTTCTGCTGAAACAAAATACACATTTACAAACAAAGCTGGATGACCTGGAAAATAGATCTAGGCTAATAACATTAGGATTTTTGGACTGCCAGAAAATATTGAAGGTAACAATATTACTTCTTTTTAACAACATGGCTCCCTAAAACTTTAGATTTACCAGAAGCATTCTCTTTTGGTATCGAAGAGCACATAGATCTATAGCTAATACTAACTCAAACAAAAACTATCCTAGATCAGTTATAGTTAGATTTCTATCATCTTTTGATAAAGAGATGGTTCTTAAATCTGCTTGGGCTAAAGCTCCTGTTAAGTTTAATGAGACAACTTTGCGTTTGACAATGACTATTCTTCCATGGTAATTGCTAAAAGAAAGTTTTTCTGCCACTAATAAGGGAGCTTAAAAAAGCACAGTTTAAAACATACCTTCTGTTTCCTGCCAAGCTTAAAATCTTCCTTCCTGATGGTCCTAAGGTCTTCGATGATTTAGACTCTGCTTTACTGTTTGTCAAAGAAAAAGGATTTTGGATAAAATAGAAGAAATGGAATGGGCTAGTTCTTCATTAAAGAGATTGGCAACTGAAGCTTCCTGGAAGACTTCAGAGAAGAAGAAGAGACTAAAAAACAAATGATTTGTTATATGTTTTTTTCTCTCTCATCATTTTAGTTCATTATTAATCTTTTGAATATAGTTCCTGCATTTCCAGAAAGCCACAAATATTTTGGAAAAGATTTAATCAAAGTTATTCTCTATGTGCAAAGAAATGTTTTGTTTCATAACCAGTCAAAATGCCTGAGGATTTAATGGCAGGCTGTGACTCGATTTGTTTTTCTTTCTGAAAAAAGTAAGGTTAGTAATTTGATACATTTTTTTATCTTTACCTTTTTTTTCCTTCTTTTACTATTTTCTTTGTTTAAACAATGACATTCTATTTAGATTATGTAGTGGGTAAAGGGTGGGGAAGGGCAGGGAGAGAACAGTAATGAAAATATCATTAACAGAATAATAACATATTTATTTCTTGTAAAAGTTTATAAGTTCTTCAAATGCTATTTCTAATTATACTTTCTTGATTATACTGCTTATGCTTGTTTGTAAATAATCTGTCATGCTTTAACTAATAATAATCAGAACTAAATAAGAGTAAATAATATGTTTTATTTTAACTCTATTAATATAAACAGTAAGTGACATTCCATTGTATATACTTCTTACAGCTTTCTCTTACATTTTTATTTCTGCCCCACTCCCTTTTATTTTCTACTCTCTTTTCTTTTCTTTATTAATATATAGAAATGCTTTTGACTGTGTGGGCACAGTGAATAATAGGATTTGTATGAAAATTGAGTTGGGAGAAGAATGCTGAGTTTTATTACTTGTTGGTAATTTTGAGTTTAATTTCACTTGCATAGAGGCTGTGATGATCTGTGGAATACATTGTGGAGGTTCTGTCATGTTTAGATGCATTTACACTGCTAAATGAATGTTTGTCACTAGTTTTTAATAAGTTTCCCGCCAAAATGTTAAGAGAGACAATCTGGGATGTGGGATGTCTTATGCATAATGTCCTTGAGTTACCTCAGAATCTTCAAATCACAGAATTCTCACAGAGAAACTGAAAGCAGTTAGTATAAACATTGACAAGGTTATCACACTGACACACCACAGATTCAGGAAAAATACTCTGTTCATAAAATATGTCAGTTATAATGAGTTTAAATGATGTAGTTTCTTGTAGTAAGTAAATGTCTTATTTTAGAAGGCATAAAAAATGAAACATTTATTTAAATGTTTTTGAAAATCTACTTAACAGCAGCATAATAATCTGTGTTAAAAATTTGTGTTCCAAACATATACTTTACTATAACTCATTTAATTCATCTGATTGACAAACATAAATAATCTTATAACTCTATTTTGGAAGAAATGTCATGTGATATATTTTAAAGCAGTAGGTTAGCATGATTGTAAAATCTGGTTACCAATATGTGTTTGCTGTGCATTATTTTGTATAAAGCAGACAGATTTATTCTAGGGACAGCAAGTAGGACAGTGCTCTACAAAGGCACAACTCAGTGAGATCAGATATATATATGTGTGTGTGTGTGTGTGTGTGTGTGTGTGTGTGAGTGTGATGGCTTTTTTTTTTTTTTTCTAAGAATCTGCATAACTATCTAATATGATTTATAATAATTTCTGTGAATACAATATTTTACTCTATTGACAAAATGAATGTTTGCCACAAGTTTTAATAAGTTTCCCGCCAAAATGTTAAGGGAGACAATCTGGGATGTGGGCTGTCTCATGCATAGAGTCCAAGAGTTTCCTCAGAAGCTTCACTCACAGAATTTTCACAGAGAAACTGAAAGCAGTTAGTATAAACATTGACAAGGTTATCACACTGACACACCACAGATTCAGGAAAAATACTCTATTCATAAAATATGTCAGTTATGATGAGTTTAGATGATGTATTTCTTGTAGCAAGTAAATATCTTATTTTAGAAGGCATAGAAAATGAAACATTTATTTAAATGTTTTTGAAAATCTACTTAACAGTAGCATAATAATCTGTGTTAAAACTTGTGTCCCAAACATATACTTTACTATAACTCATTTAATTCATCTGATTGACAAGCATAAATAATCTTATAACTCTATTCTAGAAGAAATGTCATGTGATATATTTTAAAGCAGTAGGTTAGCATGATTGTAAAATCTGGTTACTAATATGTGTTTGCTGTGCATTATTTTGTATAAAGCAGACAGATTTATTCTAGGGACAGCAAGTAAGATTGTGCTCTACAAAGACACAACTCAGTGAGATCATATATATATATATATATATATGTATATATATGTATATATATGTGTATGTGTGTGTGTGTGTGTGTGTGTATGTGTGTGTATGTATGTATATATGTGTATGTGTATGTGTGTGTGTGTGTGTATATGTGTGTGTGTATATGTATGTGATGGCTTTTTTTTTTTTTTTTTTTAGGTAATAACACAGGTGTTTCTGAGAATCTGCATAACTATGCAATATGATTTATAATAATTTTTATGAATACAATATTTTACTCTATTGACAATAATGAGTTTAAGTAAATGCTCATATACAAACAATTCAAGATTTTTTGGAAGCTGTTGATAGAATTCGCATGACAGAAAATAGATGCATCTTAATGCATGTAATGTCTGAATCATATTAGCCAAAGTTTTTGATTTAAATGAATGTTAGAACATAATTTTCTCTCCTCTTGATTTCTAACATTAAGATTATTTGAATGCTATTAGAATACAAGTGTTATATATTACATAGATCTATATAATAGTATGAACAGTTTTAAAAAAAAAAAAAAAAAAAAAAAAAAAGTTTATTTTAGTTTATATGATGCTGTTTTACCAAATGTGTAGTTTTGTCTTGATAGATAATTGAATTGAAAACTGTTAACCTCAGTTAAATATAACTAGTATTAAATTGATACGGTGGTAGCTGAGGTACTGCTGCTTAGGGTAGGGGTTAACTTGAGTAGTAAATACTGCTCTAAGTTGGAGTTTTCAACTCCAGGCGGGATGCAAGGTTTAATCCTTACATTATTTTCACTTGTTCATTGTTATATGTATATAGTTTTGACATCCACAATATATTTTGTACACTCATTGTCACTACAAACAAAATTGAATCCTATACAAAATCCCATAAGAGATTTAATAAATACAGCTATATTTAAAGGTACACCTAAAAGAGGAGATGTAACATTATTTATCTGGTTATTTGTTATTTCGATCATAAGATTCTTGAGTTTTAAAAATGCCAAATGACATCTTTAAAAGGAATTTCTTTAAACATTAATGGATTGAATAATCCGTGTAAAAGGGCAAGCCTAATAAGATACATTAATCTACACAAGGCCAATCTAGTCTTCCTGCAAGAAACCCATCTCTTGAAAAAAGATATTGATAAACTAGCCACTAATAAGTATACAGTATTGGTTAGTTCAGAGCACACTCAGAAAAAGAGGAGTGGCTATTTTATGGAATAAAAGTATGCCCATTCCTAAAACCATTAAGTCTTATCAGGATGACAAAGGAATGTTTTGTATGGTTACAATACAAATTAATGAGAAGACTTACACTTTAATTAATGTATATTGGATACCTGGAATTGGTATTAATACAGTGAAACATCATATTGATAAGATCATATCATTCTCTATAGGGGATATTATTTTAGCTGGTGATTTTAATTGTATACTACATGAAAGTGATACTACCACTATAAAGAAAAGAAGAATTACATCTAATGCAAAACATTTAAATGATTTTGCTAATTCTTATCATTTGAATGATATTAATAATCAGATAGAGTCAAAATCATTACCATACACCTTTTTTTCTAACAGATACAAAACTTATTCAAAAATAGATAGGGTCTTTATTTCTAACCAGATGGTAACAGATTTAATTAATTCCAAAATCATTTCATGTCCTATATCTGATCATAACTCAATTGTTTTTGAATTCATGATAAAAAAAACTCATAATGTTCAGATCAAAAGGATACCAGCATACTTAACTCAGCTAAAAGACTATAAAGAATATATACTTTCAGAAGTACAACATTTTCTAGACATAAATAATACTCCTGAAGTCTCCATTGTCTATGTTTGGGATGCCTTAAAATCATATCTATATGGACAAAGTATCAGATGGTATAATAACAAAAGGAAATCTTGGGATAAGGAATTGTTAGATATTCAAAGTAAACTGGACTCTTATAAGCATAATAATAAAGAAAATATTATGGACAAGAAAGTTATTGAAGAAATAAACAAACTAAATGAGAAATACAAAGAAATGTTAACTCATAAAGTTAAAATAACTTTAGAGAATACAAGTTTTTGTCTTATTCAATAAGCCCCAAATACTTACATAGACTTAAAAATAAAACAAAAAGATTGAATAAACAAAACCATATCAAAGAAATCTTTTCTCTAAGGAAAAAGAAGAATGTTTCTAGTATACCAGAAATACTGGACGAATTTAGAAATCACTTTCACAAGATTAACCATAACAACATTAACATGGAACCTAAAGATAAAATAAAGGAGTTTATAACCACAAACATGAATAAAAAGCTTAATAAACAACAGATTAAACTATTGGACAAGAGTATTTCATATACAGAAGTTATTACACAAATAAATAAGCTTAAATCAAACAAAGCACCGGGTAATGATGGTATTATACCAGAGATATATAAAATCCTTTCTAAAACTACATATTCATTAATACATAAGGTTTTTATTCTGGCCCAAACTGAGTTAATAACCCCCATCTTGGCAATATACATTTATTTCACCAATTTTAAAACCTAATAAAGATCCAACTAGATGTTCTTCATATCGACCCATCTCATTACTTAATGTTGATTATAAAATGTTTATGAGTATTTTTGCTGATAGATTGAAGACAATTATCCCGGCATTATAGACATAGATCAGACGGGCTTCATTGTAAATAGAAATACTTTTGATAATATAAGAAGAACTTTAACATTAATTGATTTTGCAAATAGGAAAAGAAAGATTTAACACTTATTAGTCTTGATATAGGTTCAGCATTTGATTCAGTAAGTTGGAACTATCTGTTTACCTTACTGAAATGCACAAATTTCTCTGATGCATTTGTAAATTTAATTGAGCATTTATACAAAGGAACGCTGGCTTATATTAAGGTAGGAACATATGTTTCACAAAAATACCCATTCTTAAAGGTACAAAGCAAGGATGTCCACTTTCTCCACTATTATTCACTTTAGTAATGGAGCCTTGGGCTAATTTGATTAGAAACAGTACTGACATAGAGGGTTTTGAAATAGAAGAAAATACAACATCAAAAATTCAACTTTTGCAGATGATGTTCTAATTACATCAACAGGATCTAATTCTTCTATGCAGTCTTTATTTGATAAAATGATGAATTTTAAAAGTATTTCTGGTTTAATATTCAATGAAGAAAAACTAAAATACTACCTATATATACACGAAAAAATACTCTCATTAGTGATTTTACTAAATATGTACCCAACTCAGGTCAGATAACTTATTTAGGTATAATACTATCTAAAGATATTAAATCTATTATATATAATAACTATAATACCTGTTTTCTTAATATACAAAATCTTTTTAATACCTGGAATAATATGTTTTTACTATGGAGGAGAGACTTACAATTATTAAAATGATAATATTCCCAAGATTTTATACTTAATACAATCAATAATACTTTCACCTACAAAAATAACTATCAAGAAACTGAATACACTAATGTTAAATTTCTTATGGGCACCTAATAGACCTAGGATTGCATTAAAGAAACATACTAATAGCTGGTCTCAAGGGGTATTTCTTTTCCAGACTTTAATTTATATATTATCTCTTCTATTATAAAAGTTATTACTTTATTAATAGATCGGTCATATGTCAAAATGGAAAGATTATTGGGAGCTAATTAGTATGCACTTCATGAAAATCTCCTTAACACATAAAAATATGATTATAAATAACTCCATGTTGTGGTTGCTAAAGGAATTTTGTACTTCACCTATTGCACCTAAACATATGGTCTGTTACCCATTAAATATTATTATTAGTTATCGTAACTTTATATTCATGCACCCTAAGTATAGGGAATGGAATTTTATTGTATTCCCTATAATTTATACTCAGGGTATGCTTATGTCATCTACTTGAAGGAGCTCATTTAGCTATAGATAATAATCTAAAGTACTGGTATCAGCTGATATCTGATAATAAAGTTAAAAATCTAGATTTCTTAAAACAAGAATTTGATCTAAGAGAAACTTGCTGGTTAGAGGTTCAGATCTTTAGACAACATCTCATTGATAGAATAGATCTAATGTCTATAACAGTTAAAGAATCTATTCCAAAACTGATTGATTACTTGATAATAAATTTACAGCATAAAGTTTCTGATAAAGGTAAACTTTCATATATACATAAAATTATCAGACAAGAAACTTTTTACAATGTAGATTCATACTGGAATTATTTCACCTCTATTAATGGGGACCCACCAACTCAACAAGATAAACAATATATATTGGAATCTGCTTATAGAACTACATCTTCCATTGTCTGGAGACTTTATACATGGAAATTTTTACATAGATCTTTTATACACCTTTGATGATGAATAAAATTAATAATAAAGATAATCTATGTAAGAGATGTAATGTAGAAATTAATGCTGACTGGGCTCATATGTTTTATGACTGTATGAAGTTGAAAGAATACTGGAAGTCAATTAATGAATTTTTGCAGGCTCTTTTACAGATAATTTCATTATTTCTAAGTCTCTTATATTATTCAATACACCTGTACCTCAATGTGTTAAAAAGATTAAGCTTCCCTTGTTATGGTCTATCCTAGCAGTGGCTAGGAAAATAATAACTAGAAATTGGATTTCAGATACACCTCCTTCGTTCAATGAATTTAAAATGTTATGAATATAATGTGTCATATGGAAATAAGCACAATTAGAATGAGAACAACTAGAAAAACATCACACTTTATTGTATGGGATAATTTACAAAATTTGTTAAAAAATTCTAATTTCAATAGCACAGTATTTTAGTTTAACTAATTGATCTGATTGTAGTGGATGTCTTTGTAAATACTTTAGTTGTTTTGTTGAATATTATAATAATACCTATTTTTAATTATTTGTATAAAATTGTTATGATATTTCTCTTATATGTTAAAACAATAAACTTGTTTTGAAAAAAAAAAAAAAAAGAATAACATTACTTGTTCTTGGCATATTGAGACTCCTTTCAAATCAGGACCTCTGCATATTGAAGGTAGCCCCAGATGGCACAGAATCAGGAAGTAATTGGGCAGTTGCTCTTTTTGTATGCATCATATCCTAAAGTTTTTTTTTAAGTTAATAAATGCAGGTACACTGATGTAACAGTAATAACTACATAGTTTAGAATTAGAAGGCTCACTTTACACGATGAGAGTTTAATTACAGAAAACAAAAGAAATGTTTAAAAACAAAAAAATGTCACATCAGATGCCCTGCTAGACAGAGGTCCAGGGAAGTAAATAATGTGGGAAGAAATAGCCATGGAACTGTTATGGCTAGGCTTGTGTAGGCCCTAGGACCTATAGCCTACTACTAACCTATGAACCTATGAAAACCTTGATATTTAAAAAAAATACTAGCAATAGCCAACCAAGAAACACTTGTTCATCCCATTGTTCTGATAATTTTATATCTGTACACTTGTTATTTTTTTTTTTGTTTTGCACAGAATTTAGCAAGAAAACATTACAAATGAAAGGACACTAATTTAGCAAATGATTGCAAAGTTATTGATGTTATGAAATACGGAATATCGGACATATTTCTTTGGTCTTATTAAATGAGTGTTTGTCAAGAAACCTTTGGAGGAGGAGTCCTTGTTTTAATTCATGAGTATTATATCCTCCCTAATTCTAACTGACCTCTTTTTAGTAAAAGTTAGTCTAACTTCAGGACATTTTTCCACACAATTCACTCTGATTGTTATAGCCCATATTAAGAGGCAACAGAACATTGGGATTATTTAATGAAAGCACTTTACTGGGTAATTTTAACTACCTAGGTGTGAATTGCATAAGCTGACTGCTAATGCTGTTTATTCAAAGCAGTGTATTAGTATAGTATGTCTTCTTGGACAGAGGCGCCGAAAGCTGTTGAAGACTGGGGGGGTAACAGGAGCACTTGGTGATCTAAAAAGGGCAGTTTTTTAAAACTATTTACTACCACAATGTAGGTTCACTTGGAGGGCATTTTAAGCTTAGCCAATTTACATTTTGGTGCTTGAATTAACATTTATTGATTGGTCTTGCCTATCCCATGGCTGTTAATTGTATATTAGCACTAGTGAGAATACATGTGATCACACTGTAGATAATTTCAGGGACCCATGTAAGGGATGCAGCATTTAGGAACTGCTTCTATCCATTAGTGGTACGAGGGGTAAACCTGGAGTACATTTTTTATTACCCATCCTTAGATTTAAGTTGCATTTGAATACGGACAGGGATGAGCTTTGTTTTACTTGAATGGATAGTCTTTTCTGAATATATATCCATCTCTTCACAACATTCATTTTAGATACCTGGACTGAGTATTTCTGATGCCATTTGACTTGCTGATGTTAAGTAGGTCAATCTGTATTAGGTCAGAGGATGCCTTGTATGCCAGACAGGTCACCTCTAAGCACTCTGTAGGATACTGAGTATAGTGTCCATGCAAGACCTACTGTTTAAGACTTGTATCTTTTTAGTAAGGTACCTCTGTGGGTATCCCAATTGTTGCATGGGTCTGGACAGATGCATGCCAAAGTGGGCATTATACAAAATGATTGACCCAATGAGGACTTTGTAAAGGGGACAATAACATCTCTAGATCTAGTCGCTTTGTTTATAAGCTGTGCAATATAGAAAGACTTTCTTATGACTCTGGGCACATGTTGGTCAAAAGTTAGGTCACTATACACACAAGTTCCCAAATGCCAAACAACTGGGTCGTTTCTCAGAGGGCATTGTCAATTTGGCAGTTCCCTGGAGTAGATGACTTGCCAAAGGATATGATAATGTATTTCTTGGAGTTTAGTTTCAATTCATGATTCTGGCACCAGTTATTATTTGGGACAAACCTTCCTGCATGATGATTAAGTAATTTGGGGATTCAGTAACTGTGCTTAGTGTGCAGTCATCTCAAACTTAGTTGGCCAAAGTCCTTTGGTATTTCCTTTTACTTTTGAGATATGTATGCCATCACTGAACTGTGGGGGACACCATTGGTGACTGGTCTCTTCCCATATTTTGATGATCTGCATCCTGTGATCAAGCATACATGTATACATTCTTTGATTCACCTTCCTGATTGTATTAAATTATATTCCTTGTATAATACAGCATCAGTTGTTAGAATGTGTTTTAAATTTGTAGTTTGGAACAGTCTTCTAGTGAGCAATCGAACAAAATGTATGAGCCAATAATGCGAAAACTACCCTTTTCAGAAAATTTCAACCATAAAAGGCCACTCAAACTTCTGTCATTACAATCCACCAATATCCGTAAATATGCAAAATCTTTGCAGAAGTAAGTCATCTAAATAATTCCACATTAAAGGGATCTGTAACTAATGAAGAGGTTGCTGCTAGCAAAACAACTTTATATTTCATTGTTTCATTTACAAATAAAGTGCCTGTTGCCCTTAAAGAATAAATTAAATATGATACATAAAAAAATAAGCTAGTAATTGTGTAATAGGGAATGGATGGGAGACTGATAATGGGTTCATAGTTACTAAGTAACTCCTCCAAAGGAGGACATTCATAGGACTGCAGCATACACTCCCATGAAAGTACAACATAGTACAGCAACAGCAATCCATCTGCATACTGTGGGAGTAGTACCCACAGCCTTCTGCATCAAAAGCAAGTATACTACCTGTTGTACTACTAACATAATGCAAACAACTTAGCATAAGTAGCATTAAACTTCTCTTCCCCTGAAGCTCTCAGCTCCTTGTAAAATCCACTTGATAAACTAAATCTCTCAACTTCGCAGCACAAGAAATCTGGAAAAAGCCAAAATTTATTTTTTGGGGGGGGGGCAAAGGCCCAAAACCAGGGACACATTATAAATGTTGCTTGTATAATCTGAGAAAGTTGCTAAAGTAAAGTGTTTTGCATTACCATGTGTTTCCTGAAAGATAGGAAGACTGAAGCTTACAGCTATCATTATTTAGTGAATTTAGTTCTCACTGATTTGCCAGAAAAACACAACTTTTAAGAGGAACAGACCAAAGGTTTGTTTGTGTCTTTCGGCTTTTCCCGGTTAGGGGTCGCCACAGTGGAACTCCGGTCCGCTAATGATTGGTAGTTGATTTTACGCGTCAATTACCAGCCCTGACGCACAACCTTCAACGAAGGTATGCCCATTCACGCATGTCTCCACACAGAAGACGCTCTAGCTGGGAATCGAACTGGACAGCGTCTTGCTGTGAGTCGGCAACACTAACGCAGCACCACCACCGCTGGTCAGGAACAGAACAGACCAAAGGTATGATCCAAATATTCTGTGAAAATCTGGACAGTGGAGAGTTATGAATTCATCTCCTGGAATCACAAGTAGTGGTATGGGTAGAGAATTGGGTAGATAATTCAGGCTCTTGTTTGAGCCTGAGTAGCACTACCACTAGGTATACCGAGCTTGGGCATTTTACACACACACACACACACACACACACACACACACACACACACACACACACACACACACACAGAGACACACACACACACACACACACACACACACACACACACACACACACACACACACACACATATCCTGCAAATAAAAGAACAAAACTCTCCTTAAAGGCATAACTCTGGCAGCATAACTCCTGTAACACAGAGCATTAAGAGAACAAGAACAGCTAGTTTAGTTAATTTAACTTCCCCGCGCAAGTCCGTGTCAGCGTGAAAACTCCACTCCATTAATTATTCCTGACAGGTCTTGCAGCTGTAAAAGAGGGGGACTCCCCCTGGCTCTATGGTTCTGGCACCCATGTTCATGGACTGCAGCTAATTTTAGACACTATAAGAGTGAGTCCTTGCTACAAAATGTTCCAGACTTTATTAATAATGTCTGTTTTAGCTTCCGTGAGAACGTCTGATAGCACAGTCCGTTTCGAAGTGCACAAACTTAATAACACTATGTGGGAAGTACTGTATCTTACAAACACAAAGTTCTGCTAGTAAGTTTCCTTTTTGGTGGACCTTTGTAATGTAAAGACTCTAAAAATACGTATAGAAAGCTTCCCAGTAATAAGAACACAAAAACTGGATTCCATCAGTAAGCAGCTTTAGTTAAAAGTGAGGAAAAGGTAGCATATGATAAATCCAATAGGAAACCTTTCTACAAGTATATTGATAAACGCATACAGGTAGTATATTGAAGGTGAACAATTCCTTGATTTATGACTTAGAGGTAATTTTAAATTAATTCAACTATTATTTTATTAATAGCTATAGAAATCAGCTTATGTCAAACTGACACTTGGCTTACCGAGTATACAAAATCCCTTTTTCATTTAGTTGTACAGTCTCCATAAGGAAATCAGTATAGAGCATTAAAGAAACCTCGGTGGGACCTGACAATATTCTGTCAGTATTGCTGTATAATATTAAGGATCCTGTATAATCCCAGTCAAAAATGTATTTTCAATAAACTCATCTGATGATGTAAATTTTTCATTCTATCCTGAACTGTTGGGTTTGCATCCAATCTTCGGATGTGACTTGGACGTAACCAAAAAGTTCTCGAGCTTCTTCCTTAACCAAAATGTACCACCCCTTAACATACCCCAGATCTCGTTTGCTGCTTTTCGTGAAAGGACATGGTCAGCCATAGCTCTTGAGCTTCATCACTAAAATTTTCAGTTGTTAGTTTTCCTCTATCAAAACTTCATATAATGCATTTTTCTTTTATTACCTTGCCCTTGTATGAAGAGTATATCTGTAAATAACATTGTTGGTACCCATCCCTTCTTTTTCTTTACACGTTAGTGTATTTTTAATTACCATTTTTGGCAAGATTTATTCTTCTTTTGTTCCTGCCAAAAAAAAAAAAAGACCTTTTGTATCCCCTTTTCTCTTTTTTTGTTTGTAAGAATGGCTGAGAAGGGTTCTTCCAGCTTCAAAATGTGTTTGAAGTGTGGGTACAAGTTGCCCATTTTGGATGCCCAAGATCTTTGTGATTATTGTTTAAGTCCACAGTATCTAGAAGAAGACTGTTCTGTCTGCTGCAATTTTAATTCCAGTGCTTTAGTGGACAGGAGCTTAAATCCATGGAGCTGAAATCTCCTGTTGCTTCTGCTTCCTCTGTTCCATCTTCTGAGCCTTTCAGGAAGAGGACTAAATCAGATTTGAGTAGGTCTCAAACCTCTTTCCTATTGGATCTGAAGAAAAAAAGTCTGATTCTTTATCCTCTGGTCTGACCAAGAAACTATCAGATCTGATTACTCCAGATCCTAGTGTCTTGCTAAGAACCTGATATTCTCCATTGGGTAATCCTGTACCTTCCAGGCTGCCTTCCCCCCTGTATGGGAAAGCACCATACAAAGTCACCTTCCCTGGCCTTGTCTCATTAATCCAGGAATTTGAAGATGATGTGGATTAGATGATGGGGGAAGTTTCTCTCGGCATAGATCCAAATAGGTGTATTATCGGCTCCTACCATTTCAGGTCAGAAGACCCATCCAATGACCATTCCCACCACCTCAGACTTCTCTGATTCCTTTGGAGTTCCTGGATCCACATCTTTTGGGTCCATCAGGCTTGGATCCAGAGGTCTATCAGAGCTGAAACTGCCTTGTCGTGTCCGAGGTGCTTTGATAACTCCGAAGTGGTCGGAGCTGTCTCTGCACCGTGGAGCCTCAGCACTGGAAAACTTAGCTCCGACTTCCTCCTTGGGGAGATTGCTTTCTGGGTGGGAGAGGGCAGCAGTCCAGAGGATGCCTTTCTCTGTGCCAAGGTCTTCTCCTTCTCTGGGACGATCTGACTTCGAGTTTTGAAGAGGGTATTCTCTGCTCCAACAGGACAGATGGTCCAGCTCCCAGATATCTCTACACTTACAGCTTCATCATTCGATGCCACAGGGACAGCCAGCTCGAAACCTCCATTCTCTACCCATCAGGGTTTCATAGTCTGTTTTGATACTTCCCTGAAACATCCCATTGAGGAAGTCCCTAGAAAGAGAGAATGCAAGAGGAGACACTTGCACTCCCCACAAGAGTCTGTCACTGAGGATACGAACTTTGATGAAGGTGAAGGGTTGTCACTGTCACCCCCAGAATACATCTTATTTGGAGAAATCTTTGAGATCCTGAAACAGAGAGGTGGTTGGACCCCCAGCAACCCTTCATCTGAGGAGTTAGTATTTCTGGAGGCCTTTGGAGCTAGCCTATCTACTTCCTGGGTTACTTCACCTGCGAAAAAGTCATTGATTTGGTCTGTCGGCGGGTGTGGAAGAAGCCTGATGTAGTTGAACCAGTACCCAAAAGGCCAGATAGTATTTGAGCTCCGCCTGCAGGGGAAAGAATTTTGGGCTAAAGGGGAGCCCCTGGATGCCATGGCGGTGGCTACCAAGAAGGAACTTGTCAAACCGAGTTCCTCACAGGGAGTCTAGGCCGATGGACAGATTTGAGAAGTGTGTCTACGCTTCAGTGACATTACTCTTGGGTCCCTGAACTATTTGGCACATTTTATTAGGTTGCAAAAGGATTTGATCAAAGAACTTTCAACTTCCCTTTCAGGGACCATTTCTGCTGAGGCCTAGTCATCTGTGGCTTCTCTGTTTGCTACCCTCCAGTCTGTCTCAAATTCATTCATGAGGCTCATTTTGCATCCAGCCGAAGCTGCCTCAACAGCAGCGGGTTCAGACATATACATTAGGAAGCATGCCTGCATGCGCTTATGGGATTTTGCAGAGCCCTTCAAGTTCTGATTCGTCAGTGCTCCTTTTGATGACGCTTCTTTGTTTGGCCCCAAAATGGACGACACATTATCCAGTTGTGAGAAGGATAGAAAGATCCTCTCTGCAGTAGGCATATGTTTTTTGACCCCTCAAATACCCTTTTCTAGGAATCAACGGGGTAGTCAGAAGATGTGGTTCAGGAAGTCCCAGGGTCCTTTCCAGGATACACATGGGAAAGTTCCCCTAGAGGCACAAGGGGGAACTATAATGGTTGTCGACACCCCAGTGACAGAGAAGGCCTACAAAACCAGGGGTCCAGAGATTATTTCTCTGATGGACCCTACCAGCAGTCCTGAAAGGAGGTCCCATTGTCAATCTCCGAAGGTGCACCGGAGAGCTTGACTAGACATAACAAAAGATACTTTGGTGCAGAGGATTATTTCCAGAGGTTATATAATAACTTTTTCCCTTCTACCCTCAACTGTACAAAAAATTCCTGACATTCTACCCAGTCAGAGGAAAGAAGCAGCAATACAAATATAAAAACTGCTAGAAAAAAAAAAAAAAAAAAAAAGTCATCCAAGAGGTCCCGCCAGACTAGATATAATCCAGAACTTACTCAAGATTCATTTTAATGCCAAAGAAAACAGGGAACTGGAGACCAGTTTTGGATCTGAGCAACTTGAACAAATCAGTTTGATAAGCAAAGTTTCAGATGGTCATGGTTCAGTCCCATTCTCCCTTTTTCTGGGCAAAGACGACTGGATGTGCTCAATAGACCTTCAGGATACGTACTATCGCATAAAGATGAACAGACAATCTAGAAAGTATTTACGCTTCCATCTGGGAGCCAGTCATTACAAGTACAGAGCTCTGCTCTTTGGCCTCACCACAGCCTCCAGGGTGTTTGCCAAATGTATGGCAGTAGTAACAGCTCACTTGAGACTGCAAGGATTGCGGGTGTTTCTATATCAAGATGACTGGCTCATTACTGCCCTGACCAGGAATCTGTTAATAAGAGCAAGAAATCAGGTACTCCAGATTTGCTGTCATTTGGGGATAACAATAAATTATGACAAGTCTCACCTACAGCCAACTCAAAATTTGGAATTCGTAGGAGCATTTTTCAACACTGAAGTCGGTGATAATCTGTACTCTTGAGAGGGGAAGAGAAGTTATCAGACTGCAGGTCAGAAAAATAATTTGCAGTACTAATATTTCAGTCTGCTTGGTCCTTCAAGCTGTAGGATCAGTGTCAACAGCAATAAACCTTAGTACTGGTAGTCAGATTTCATATGAGAATTCTTCAGTGGATGTTCACAACACAGTGGTTGATTCTTTACCAACGCATGTCAACACAAATAAGAATAACTCAGGCCTGCAAGAGAGATCTCAGATAGTAGAGTCAATCAGATCAGGTTCTACAAGGCTGTCAATTCTTTCTCCCTCAGCCCAAGGCCATATTGACTACAGACAACCTCCTAGCTGGTGTGTGTGGGGGGCACTTTATGGGGAAAACTGTCCAAGGCAGTTGGTCCCCAAAGAGGCCAAGTTGCATGTAAATGTCTTGGAGACGAGAGCAGTGCTGTTAGCATTGCAAGCCCTTCAGAATGCTCTCCCTAGAGGGACAGTTGCTATTCAGACGGGCATTATGTCAGTAGTTTGGTACACCAACAAACAAGGTGGGACCAGATCATACCCCTTGTGTCAAAAAGCACTCGGAGTGTGCAAGTGGGTGATCTCCTCCAACCCCTTTTTCATAGCAATGCACATTCCGGGGAAGTCCAGTGTGATTGCAGACAAATAGAGCAGGTCCATTCTTCTACCTCATGAGTGGTCCTTCAACAAGAAAGTGACAGAAATGATCTTTCTTCAATGGGACCAGCCTTGCTGTAGTCCTTTTTCATCTCCCCTAAAAACAAATGCAGTAGCTACTTTGTTCTAATCTCCCCACAGGGGGAATCGCTGAGGGATGCTGTACTTCACATTTGGACTCCTAGTCAGCTTTATGCCCATCAGCTGATTCCATTAATTCCAAAATTTTTGCAGAAAGCTGCTAGGTTGAAGAGCAAAGTCATCCCTCATTGCAGCTTACTGGCCTCAACAGGTTTGGTTCCTCTTCCTGTGCTCTCATCTACTTTACCAACTGTGGATTCCGGATCTGATGCCATACCTTCTGTCTCACCTTACAGGCATGATTCACTCAGACATCTGAAACGCCAAGCTTACAGCCTGGTTTCTCCAATTCTGTTAATAGCCAGACAGCCTGTGCTCTTCCCCTGTCCACCATATCCTTTTATCTTCCCATAAACCTTCAGCACGAAAACTCCATACAAGTAAATGGAAATGATTTGGTTACTGGGCACAACAAAATCCTGTTGAGCCATTTTCAGCTCCGATACAGAACATACTCAAATTTTTAGCTTTACTCTTTAAAGAAGGAGCCAGCTCCCCTACGATTAAGGTTCAGTTGGCATCAATATCAAATTCTCATATTGGATTTATAGGTTCTTCTGTGGCCTTTTCTAAACTTTGCAAACATTCTTGAGAGCCACTCTTCTTTTTAGACCACCATTTAATGACCCTACTCTACCATGGGATTTGAACTTGTTACTGCAAGCATTAATACATTTCCCCTTTGAAGCAGCAGCTAAATGTGACCTTAAGTTTCTTACTTGGAAAACTGTTGTTTTAATACCAATTACCTTGGTTAGAAGCATTTCAGAAATTCAAGCCTTGTCTTCAAAACCTCCCTACCCGATTTTTCAAAAGGATAGAGTTACATTATGAACAAGTGCATCCTTCCTTCCCAATGTGGTGTCAGAATCCAGTATCCATCAGTCCATTAATTTGCCGGTATTCTTTCCTAAATTTGCAGACAAAGGTGACTGTATCTTGCATTTATTGGATGTTCACAGACCATTACATTTTTATCTGCAGAGGACAAAAGAAATCAGAAAGAAAGACCAATTGTTTGTTTCCTTTGTGGATTCGAAATTGGGTAAACCAGTTGAAGTTCTGATTGTATTTATTTTATCTATAACAAATTGGGTCTTACCTTAAACCTGTAAGAGCCCATTTAACTAGGTCCATGGCAACTTTTTCAGTATTGCTATACAGGTTTTCCATGGATGACATTTATGCAGCAGAAACTTGGGGAAGTCCTCATACCTTTATCACGCAATGACAAATTAGATCTGGCCTTGAGGGGAAGAACATCTTTTGGTTCAACTGTGCCAGGAATATCCTTCTTTAGAGACCACCCGGGGTTTTAGGTATCTGGGGACTCTGTCCTAATAGTTAAGGATAAATTGAAAATTAACATAATCAGATGAGGAAGTTATGTACGCACCATAACATTCCATCTTTGTTCATTTTTATTCTTCCTCAACCTTCCGCCCAACCAACCACCATCCTTTGTGTCTACAAACGTCTGGATGAATGAGCTGTTCTAAGGACACCACTGTTCTTTTGATTGAACTCTTGATATGGTTTCCTCCATAGAACACATACATTTTTAAGTATCCTTTTATATATTTGTGTTAATAGATACTACTTTTGGTAAAATCAGCAAACAGTGTCTGGGGTATGTTAGTGGTTGGTGCAGTATGGGTAAGGGAGAGACTCTATAGCTTTTTTTTTTTGGTTACCACGAACGTTAATAACAACCAAGTCAGATCCAAGGATCGGATCCAAACCCAACAGCTGAAGAGTGAAAATGGACAACACAGATGGAATGTTAGGTGAGTACGCAGCTTCTTCTTTTCAGTTAAAGTTCTAGGTATTTGGAAAACTTCCCATATTATACCAATAAGAAAGTGAGTTGAGATGAAATTAAAAACTATTGCCCTATTTAACAAGATTTCTTGGCATGTGCTTTAAGCACTTTCTTGACATTAACTGGGTCTTCCTAATATTTTTTGACACAGATTTATAAAAGGGAGATCAACCCAAAGCAGATGTTCTTCATGTTTCACTGCTGCAGTCCTAACCATTGGGTTATCCATGCTGTGGTAGCCCTCAGTCGGTCCAAATACCAGAGTCAAGGTTTTGTGCATCGGCTGCTGTCACTTGCTGGGTGATGTCAGGTCGTCGAGCTATAAAGGAGAGCATGTGATGCCATTACCTCAGTCTTTTTTGCTGTGGAGCCCATAGCAGAAGCAATTTGCAACAGTGTTGATAGGCTGTTTCCAGATTTCGAACTTCAGCTGAAAACATCTTAAGTCAAGTACCCCATTGGGGATCTTTCCTTTTTCTTGTGCTAACAGATGTCCGAAAAAGTCAGTAACTGTCTCGCCTGTGGAAAGCAAATACCACACCAAGACTCCCATTCTTACTGTGCCACTTGCTTAGGCCCAGATCACAAAGTACCCCGCTGTCAGTTCTGTGCCCTCTTTAATGCTAGAACTATTTGTCGTAGAGCTCTGTTTGTAGCCAGTTATTTTTGTCTTCCATCTCCGATTACCGATGTGGCATCAGTCAGTCAGCAAACCACAGATCTTTTGAAAAACGTAAAGATAAGGATAGAGACAGACCTCATAAGGCCAAGCCTTCAGACAATACCACTGCTGAAAGGGTCAGTTCTTCAGAATTCAGTGAGGTGCTTTCGTAGCCCCTGATGCCCGACTCGATTACTTCACAGGCCTCTACAGAGGCCCTCTTGGAGTCCTGCATGCTGCAGATGACTGCATCATCTAACGAGCCTTTGGCTGTCTCTGCCTTGGTTGGGTCTGGAGCCGCTACGCAGACACCAGCTTCTGAGGATACCACTCGCACTTTGGGATTCACTTCAAGGCCTTCGCTCTTTCTTCCAACTAACACACCCGACAGCACTGAGGGATACTCTTCAGGCCAGACTTAGAGCTACTCCAAAGAAAACAGCAAAAAGTCTCCATTCCACTACTACTCCCCCTCCTCAAACTAGAATGCTTAAAATGGCGGAGGATCTCATCGCTTTCATCCGGGGTAATCAGGCCACTCCAGCCAAAAGGAGAAGGGAACCTTCTCCAGACATCCAATCAGATTCAGACTCCGAGGGATCTGACTCCTCTGTTTTTGAAGAGGAAAATCCTCTTACTGCCTATGAAGAAGAATCTATTCCTTCTGCATCACCTCCGGAGGTGGGGAAACCCTCCACACCCTCAGGGAACACTTCCAATGGAAATCAATGGATTTCCCTCAATCCAAGAAAAGACTAAGAGTTTCTGGACCTACCCCATTACAGGCCTCCGGCCATCCCATCCATATTGAAGGTGGTAGATGATGTTTACCAAGAATCCATCCTTACTCCTGACACCCTCCCACCTGCCCCCAGAAAACCTGACCGGTGCTACAGGGTACCTGACTCATATAATTTCCACTACAGAAATCTTATAGCAGATCCAGAGGTGATTACTCTGGGACCTAAGGGAGTTGAGGCTGCCTCTGCAAAGAATCCTACTCCCTCAGACAAAGAATCCAGGGCCCTGGACAGATGAGTAAAAAAGTATATACCTCTGCAACTTTAATTGTAAGGGCTGTCAACTGTCAGTTCCATATGTTAAAATATCAACAGCACACTGTGGAACTTTTGAAACAGAAAATTTCTGCTTTTCCAGATTTTGCCAACAATAAAAAGATAGCAGAATTAATGCACTGTTCATCTCAGGTGGCAAAGCACTCATTGCATTGTGAATTTGATGCCCTAGAAGCTTCTAGCAGGGCAACAGTGACAGGATCTGTTATCAGAAGACATGCATGGCTGAAGGAACAACCTCTCCCTGATCATGTCAAAGCTAAAATCATAGATACACCTCTTGACAAAGACTGCTTGTTCGGACAGAAAACTGAAGAGGTACTTAAAAAGATGGAAGACAAAGCAAAATCGATGCAGACTGTTGGAAGATTTTCTTCATGTACAACCTCCTAGGTTCAGCAGAAAGTTTCCTTCTAAACACTGGTCTTTTCCTGCACCAAACAGACAGGCAAAAGGCAAAACAAGTAGGGACAAGACCCCCCAAGACTCAAACTCAGGGCCAACAAAGAACAAAACAGTGGCCCCCGCAAAACACTAGAGCAGGGAGTTCAAAAACAACCCTGTATGGAAAAAACTCTCATTGACTACCTTTCCCATCTCTGCCTGCCTCCACCACACCAAACGTTAGAAGGAAGGCTGTCTCTATGCAGAGAAAATTGGAACTCTATAACAAAAGATCAATGGGTCTTTTAAATTTGTACCCCTGAGCAATGATTTTAATTTCCAAGAACTACCACCTCCAAGAGGGTACCCAGACCTACCTCTAAACCAGTGGACAGAAGCACTAAAACAAGTGCAAAACCTAATATCCCTAGGGGTAGTAGAACCTGTACCTCCAGAACAAGTTGCAAAAGGATTCTCTTCCAGACTATTCCTTGTTCCCAGGAAAGAGGGGACTTGGCATCCCATCCTGGACCTATCCTTTCTCAGTACTTTCTTGGTAATCTGAAATTTCAAATGCTTACCTTACAACATCTTCTACCAGTGCTGCCAAACAAAGCATGGATGGTCATCTTAGACCTAAAGGATACTTACCTGCACATCCCAATAAGGGAATCATGCAGAAAATTCCTGCGCTTCAGAGCAGGATCACTACACTTTTAATTCTCTGCTTTGCCCTTTTTGCTTATCTACTGCTCCCAGGGTATTCACCAAATGTCTAGCTCCTGCCATTACCTTTTGCAGGCAAAACAATGTACGTATTTACCCTTACCTGGACGACTGTCTCATCCAGACAGACTGCAAGGAACTGCTATTGCAGCACCTCTCATTTGTAAAAGCCCTACTCACCTCTCTGGGGTTCACTATCAAAGAAAAGAAATCAAAAACCGACACCTACCAGGAAAATCATATTTCTGGGAGCCTTATTGGACACAGGACATCAAATGGCCTTTCTGTCTCCAGAAAAACAGTTTCCTACCAAAATACTTCACTACTCTGGCCTCCCAAACCCAGCTTTCTGCCAGGAAGTTCCTACAAGCTCTAGGGTACATGGCCTCATGAATCCTCCTGGTACCTCTGGCCAGACTACACATGAGGAAAAATTCAGTGATGCCTAAAGAACCAATGGTGTCAACACTCAATCTCTGGACACCTCCCTGCCTGTGATCCCTTGCATAAGATCTGAGTTCCTCTGGTGGGCCCAGGCCTGTGCTCTGAACAAGATACTTCCATTCACCCACCGTCTGTTGGACCCAGACCTTAACTACAGATGCTTCAGACATAGCCTGGGGCGCCCACCTGGAAGAAAGATGCTCCCAAGGTCTCTGGGACACACAAATACTATCCTTGCACCCTTGCACATCAACCAAAAGGAAATTATAGCAGTACAAAACTCTCTGGCATCCTTCAAACCCTACCTCAAACCAGAGGTTTTTTTCATAAAAACAGACACCACCACAGTCATGTGGTACATCAAGAAACAGGGAGGGACTTTCTCATTCTCTGTGCAGACTAGCCATGAGCCTGTGGCTAGCAGACTCATCCATGGGACTACATCTTATAGCCCATTACCTACCGGGCATCAACAACACCTTGGCAGACCACCTAAGCAGAAACCTGCTGGACCCACACAAATGTCAAATTCACAGAGATATTTTTCTGCAAATTACCCACACATGGGGGACCCCCCCCCAGGTGGACCTCTTTGCCTCTCATTTAAATCACCAAGTACAGAAATTCTGCACCAGGGAGTACCATCACCTGGCCTGGAAGGTCGATGCCCTGACCTTCCCTTGGAATACCCTCTTTGTGTATGCATTCCCACCGCTTCCTCTCATTCCAAAAGTGTTACTCAAGATAAGGGAGGAAAAACCAAGAGTAATACTCATTGCCCCAGATTGCCCCAGACAGCATCGGTACCCACTGATGCGCAGCCTATCTCACCAGCCTCCTTGGCAGCTATCTCTGATACCTCACCTGCTATCCTGGGGGGGGGGCAGTGTTGCACCCAGACCTTCAGGCACTCAAGCTCTCAGCATGGCTTATTCTACCAAAACCAACAAGGAATCTATGCTAAGCAAGCAAGTCCTTGATATCATCACAGAAGCCAGAAGGCCTAGCACCAGAAAATCTTATGCTGGAAAATGGAAAAGATTCTGCTCCTGGAGTCAATCCAAGGGGGCAGACATACATCTGCCCTCCATTCCTCTTATTCTAGATTATCTTGCTAAGCTTCTTAATAAGGGTGTCTCCTTCTCCTCCATAAAGATCCATACCTGTGCCATCTCAGCACACTTTGATACAGAACAGCCATTATTCTCCCACTCTCTTACCAAACAATTCCTTAGAGGGAACCTCTAATATTAGGCCTCCCAGAAGACAGCCCACCACAGCCTGGGACCCTGAACTGTGTTTTAGGAAAGCTTACTCTGCTTCCGTTCGAGCTTGCAGCATCCTCAGAACAAAGTACCTCTCTTGGAAGACTTCCTTTCTCCTGGCTATTACTTCAGCCAGGAGAGTGTCAGAGCTTCAAGCCTTAATGACCATTGGGCCATTTGTCATCTTCCATGCAGACAGGGTCTCCCTTAGAACCAATCCCTCCTTCATGCCAAAGGTGGTTTCAGATATTACCCTTAACCAGGCTATCCACCTGCCCACCTTCTTCCCTAACTCTCAGAACAAGGGGGAAAAGATACTGCATTCTTTGGATGTGCACAGGCAACTCAGATTTTATCTGGATTGTACAAAGACATTCAGGAAAACTGAGCCGCTCTTGGTCAGCTTTAAAACAGGGGCACAGGGGAAACCAATATCCAAACAGACCATTTCCAAATGGATAACGCACTGCATCCAGTTTTGCTACTCCTTGCATGGAAAACCACTCCCTATGACTTTCAGAACCCATTCTTGTAGGGCGACCTCTACTTCCACAGCATTCTTTAGAGGGGTACCCACTAAGGACATCCTTGAAGCTGCACATGGACTTCAGTCCACACCTTCACCAAACCTTAACATCTGAAATTATTCTCAAAAGCTAGGGCTGGGTTTGCCTCTGCAATTCTGCAGGGCATGCTCACCCAGTCTTAAGTTTCTATTAACCATCCACCCTTCTCCTCAGCTTTGGGAATCTTCCCAATGGTTAGGACTGCAGCAGTGAAACACGAAGAACATAGTACAGTTGTGTGCACCCATTGTAATTGTAGATGTTCAAGTGTGTTCACTGCTGCAGTCATGCTTTCCCTCCCTCCTTCCCCCTGATATCTGCTTTCCTTAGAGAGAGACCTATTTCTATGGGGGTCTCTGACCCCAGGACTACTACTAATTAACATTCGACTTCTTTGGTTGGTTAAGGCAAGAAAAACTGAGGTAATGGCATCACCTGCTCTCCTTTATAGATCGGATGACTTGACGTCACCCAGAAAGTGACCGCAGCTGATGCACAAAACCTTGACTGGTATTCGGACCGACTGAGGGCTACCACAGCATGGATAACCCAATGGTTAGGACTGCAGCAGTGAACACACTTGAACATCTACATTTATGGTGAGTGTACACAACTGTACTTTTTCTTGACTTTTATGATCAGTTCACGTTGACTTCAGATATGATTTTATCAATAGGAATAATATATTTAGACCTGGCAAAGGCATTTGATTCAATGCCTTATTCCGCAGTTCATTGTGTAATGACTAATATTAAATCACATATCATGAGGTGGAGTTCATCCTGGTTAAAAGGACATGGCACAGTCTGTTGTGTTAAATGGTATCAGGACAGACTATTTACTTAGTTGAAAGTGAGGCATCCCAGGGTTCAGTTCTGGGTCTGGCATTTAGCATTGCATTTTCTTCCTTCCTGTTAAACATTGCGTGGCAAGTATGTATGTCAATACCTTAAAACTGAATTTCTGATACTTGTCAGAAAGATGTCTGTGATAATGATTATATGAATCAAGTATACAATTCATCAGAATTCATAGGTCTTAAATTCAACACATGCAAATGCTTGTAAAGTATTTTGATAAGCCCAGAGTGTTCTCACCTTGTGTGTCTAGCATCATATTAAAAGAACTTAAGGTATTCCTGAGCCTGGGTGTACTAGTATCTAATTGTGAATCATGATAAGTCATTTTGTTACCATGTGATGAGACAGTTGGGTTTTGTGAGGAGAAATGTTACAGGTAGGGAAAGCAATTGTCTGATTGCCTTGGACAGAGTATTTTTTATAATAAACGACAACTTAACTCTCAAAGCATTTAAAAGACGATTCACTAAAAAAAAAATCATCAATTTATGTCATAAGCTAAGCAGGTAGATACAAGTTTTTTTAGTCTGTATAATCTCTTATAAAGTATTTCATGGTACCTTTTTTTACTAACTGTTTTTAATGTTGAACTATATCAACGTACTTTATTAAGAAATGTTAACTTAAACTTAGCTACAGTGCATTGTAGAAACAGATTGAAGCAATTTTTTATAACGTACAGAATTCCAGCTTTATGGAACAAACTTACTGTATTTATTAGAACTGCTACCAAATTCAGTATATTTAAATCTAGTATTGACCAATGGTGGGGAAGTTAGTTTATGACCTTGAATTTAGTGTTATTTGATGGCTTTTGACTTAATCACTGTATACAAATTATTAAACTTTTGTCGATAAGAGTAAATAACTTGCTAGGTGTTATACATATTCCCCTCTTTCGTTTGCTCCCACAAATTTGTTAGAGCTTTCCCAACTTAAAGCAGTTAGATAAACAAGAATACATAGTTTGTACTATATAATTTTTAAAATGTAATTTTATTGTTTTTGGTTAAAATGGGGTAGGTAATGACTCCCATTTTGCTTCCACTAAACCCACCTTCCATGTCATTTCAGTTGCCACTGACTGTCATAATGGTCACATTTGTCTTATCTTTCTCATTTTAGAAAAAAGTTCAACTGATACTACATTACCTTCTCTGTGAGCTGGTCTAATTGTCTTTACAGTAGACTTCATTGTCTTCTTTGTGAACTCATCATATTGAAACAAAGTACTCCTACACCACTGCTGACTGCCCATAGTATTTTTTTCAAATTCTTTTCACAGCCTTGTGCACGTACATTTATAAAAAAGAAAATAAACTACAGCAATAATTTTTCATTAGTATTATACACAAGTTTTTCCTCAACAATTATTATTTACTCCAGTATTACATAAAGTTCTCAAGTCCTACCTTCCCTTAAATTTCAGTTCTCCTCCACCTCTTTCTGGACATTATTCTACATGTGGTGTTCATACAAATTCCATTTAATTCTTTGTAATTTGTTCCTTCTCTTTTCTAAATATCCCAACTGCAATTCTTATTATTTGATTTTTAATATTCAGTACCTCATTTAAGGTTGGTTTAGATTTTGATTTCCATTGTCTAGAAATTATTTTTTTGTTACTGACTGAAAACAAAAATCAGCAAGGCCTTGCTATGGGTGGGCAATAACAGGTCTGTCATCCCAGAGCAAAATAATAATTTCCTTGGTTACAATCATTTGCTCCCTCAGTATTTCTGAGAAAGTACTCTAGGGAATTTCTTAAAAGATGCACACTTGCTACATCCCCAAAATATGTTCCCAATTACATCTCTTTCCCGTCACACCTCCAACAATTGCAGGTTACACAATGAAAATTTCTCTGAAAGCTACTTGAGGTTTAAAAATCTGTGCAGACACTTCCATGCAAAGATCCTAAACCTTCTGGACTTTGCATACTCATAACCCATATAGATGCTGTCAAACTTTCTTTTATATGCATTTTTTTATTCCATGGCATCAATTTTCTAACTTTTCTGATTTGATTCTTTATAGTTATCATGCAGTGTGTTGTATGCCTTACTAATTATCCCTTTTTAACAACAGTTTATGTTCTCGACTCAACTTAAAACTCCTCCAGAACTGGTCTTTCACTTAAAGCTTCTCTATCTCTTGCTTTTTGCCTCAACTCTGCCATTAATCCCTAGTAGGGAAGGCAGTCTCTAACTTGCAGTCCAGGCTTCTGCTCAACCTTGTCCTTCTCTGTTACCTTTCCCTCCATAGTTATTTGCTCCCAATACCTTGGTTTATTGGCTTGTTTTCTCCAAAAAAATACCAGCCCCCCCCCCCCTTTACCTAGTTTCCATGTCCCTACTTGAAGTAATCTCTGTTGGTAAAATCTCCTTTCTCCATTCCCATGTTGGCTTAGTTCTTAAAATAGTTTTTGCTACTTTTTTAATCTCTTGCATGGCTGTCACTCTTCTTAAGGGTCTGCATCCAAAATCCTACCCTATTACTTCAAGCCCCCCATTTCATCACCATGCCTTTCCACTTTGAATTGTATCTTTCTGTTTGTGTTATGTATGTGAGTCTTAACTGAGTAGATCTGAAATATCCATTCAAACCAGATAATCCTAAACCACCTTTATCTTTTTTTGGGGGGGGCAATGTATACCACTCAACTCTTGTCCTCTTAACCATCCAGATAAATTCCTTCATCTCTTTATTAATACAGTCCACAACTTCTCCTCTAGTTGATAAAAATGTGCCTGACCTGTATTGAAAACTAAAAGTACTAGAGACATTTTCACTGCTTGTAACTTGCTAACCAAGTCCATAATCAAGAACTTCCAACTTCTCAAGGTTTGTGTTATCTTTAGTCTTTTCCACATAGCCGTAGCTGTCATAATAGAATCCCTTTTAATCCTTACACCGCAATACTTAATCTTATCACGTATCCATAAATATATGCATTACTGAACCAAGTCTTGTGGGAAGGTAGTTTACCACTATATCATTTTATTTAATGTCTTTTTCTGGATTTATCAAGTACAAAATAAGATCACCTGCAAATATCTAACTTGTTTTGATTACTGTACCAATGATATCCTATTATCCTTGAATTTGTGAAAATATTTCTTTCTTTCTCAGTAGCTGTATTAAGCAAATAAAGGGGAAAGAGAATTGACCTGCCTGATTCTCTGTCCAAAGATTATTGGAGTGGAACCTTACCACCTTAATTATTGATTCTTACTCTTTCTTCCTCTTAATTAATGCAGTTATTCTATCAGGGAATGCAAATGCCACCATTTCCCTGTTCATAATACACCAGCTGTGACTCTATTGAATGCCTTATCTGCAGCAAGACTACAACAATAGTGATGGTTTGTACACCTTGCTTCCTTCTGGATCATCATTGTTCAGTTGTCAAAAGTTTACTTTACCTCCACAGAATCATTCTGGCCTTTGTCCAACTTTTTGGCAACAGCTTTGCCATTCTCTTGGCTAGTGTAGACACAGGAAACTTTATAATCATGGTTTAAACTGAAATTGGTCTATATGAAGCTAGGTCTGAAGACTCTTTCTTGCCTTTGGATAATATAATCACTAGAGCCTTCTTCAAAGTTGCTGGTATCATTTCTTATTTTAAAATACTGTTGAGCAAAACTTTCCAGATATTTATCCTTCCGACTTTCACAGGAGTACTCTCTGTTCCTGGAGTCTTCTCTGTTCACTGATTATACACCACCATTTTTATCTTCTCTCTTCCTATCTTGTCTATTCATTCTTGAACATCATTTTCTTCCAACTGTGGCATAGTTAAGTCTTACATGAATGTTTCCATTTGTACCTTTTCTTGGTTTCCCCATTCCTCTACTTTATAAAAGAAAATCATAGAATTTCCAAGATAGCTCCAGTACCTCTGTAGGATCTCTGCTTAATTTTTTCTCATGGGCTCTTTAAGTTTGGCCGCATCCCTTTCTACTTTCTGTAGACTGTCATTCTGCTAAGATTAGCCTTTGTGTTCTGGAGTTTTTAAAGATACCTCCTTAACAGCAATTTTTCTAAACTCATACATATCATAAAATATGCTCCTCCTCTGTTTTGTGAGCATTCCCTTTTCTTGCAATATTTTTAATTACCTTTTTTTGCATTATCACTTGACATAGGCACATTTACATTTATGTAAAAGTAATTGAACCTTATTAAGTTAAAATTACCAATCCTACTTCACATCTATTGCTATATATCCTATAATTTAAGCAACATTACATAAATTGTTCAATTTCTGCCCCCTTTTTTAAACAAGAAACATATTTTAATAAAACATCACTTACGACATAAGCAATCATACATTTATATAAATGAAACCAAACCATACCGACACAATTCTAATTGCAAACATTTTATATCACAAACACTACTGACAGTACTCCCAGTTGCAGACTCCAAACCAGTTACAAGTGGTGTCCCACAAGGCTCAGTCCTGGGACCTCTCTTGTTCGGTATATATTTCTCGGAGGTACAGGCCAACACGGAAGGACTGTGGCTGACCAAGTTCGCAGATGACTGAAAACTGGGCGCCATAATAGACTCTCCAGCCGACATAAGCATCCTCCAAAAGGGCCTCATAGAAACAGACAACTGGTGCCAGAGCCATGGCCTCAAGCTAAATGCCAAAAAGTGTATAGTCATCCCCTTTGGCAAAAACAGTGCCCACAAATTACCACATAGGTGGTAATCCATTAAGTACAGAAGAAGTAATTAGGGACCTGGGGACCCAAGTTGATAGCAATCTCTCATTTGACAACCACATGGCCAAAGTGGTTAGAAAAACATTTTATATAGCCCACCTAATCATGAAGGGATTCACATCTAGATCAGGGGAGGTCATCGTGCCTCTTTACTCATCCCTCATCAGGCCCATAATTGATTACAATGCCCCTTTTGGGATGTACCTTACCAGACACTTGCAGCAACTGGAAAGACCCCAAAAGTACCTCACCAAGAGGATCAAAGGGCTCAAACAGATGCCATATGCTGTCCGGTTAAAGAAACTCCAGCTCTACTCAGTGGCATACCGCCTGTTCAGAGGTGATCTGTGCTTGACGTATAAAGCCATGTCCAACCCGGAATTAATGGACATGCTGCACCTCAGAAAATCCAAATCCCATCGAGCTACGTGCTCGAGACTTGAACCTCAGCACTGAAATAAATAGGACATGCTGGAGGGACAGATTCATAACCCAGAGGCTCCCTTCACTCTGGAATAAAATCCCAGTCCAGGTTAGGCAGAGTCCCTCATTGACTCTCTTCAAGAGGAATCTTGATGAGTGGATGGGAGATCGTAGGTTTACCCTGGGTATCACTTCTGTGTCACTGTTAGACAGAGGCACAGTATACTAACCTTGAAAAAGGGCATAGCAAAATGAATTTAAAATGGGTGGCGAAAGCCAAACACATTCTGGCTAGGCTTATAAATGCCCTAGGGCAGATAGCCTAGTATGAACCTATGAACCTAAACATGCATCACAATCCTTTTCAGTCAAACATTCCATAGCTCATTTTAGTCCTGCCCTCTTTTAAACCTCATTCCTCCCCTGTATGTATTGTTCCCACAATTTCCATTTTTCCTGTGTAGTTTGCTCCTACCTTTTCTCAAATCCACTTGCTTTATTTGTGTTACTATGTTCACTACTTCTAATATATTTGGTTTAGATTTTGATTTCCATTTTCTAGTAATGGCTTTTTTGGCAGCCAACATAATTAGGCACAGCAAGGGCTTACCATATGTCTAGGCAATTTTGATTCAGTATCGCAGCTCTGAAAAATCATCTCCCTTGTCACACAAATCTGCCCACCCAGCATCTCTGACAGTGCATCCTGCTGGGAATCCTTAAGGTCCGACAACTTGGTGCACTCCCAGAAAATATGTTCCCAGTTACCTCTATTTGAGGCAAAATTCTCTGAAGTCTACTCGGGGTATAAAATCTGTGTAAACACTTCCAAGCAAAAACCCTAAATCGTCTAGATTTTGTTGCATGTTTAGGAGACGTACATATATCCTCCCATTGTTTCTTTGTGAATTGCTTATCCAGTCTCTCTTCCCAATCCTGTCTAATCTCCACTGATTGATTCTTATAGTTATCATGCAGTATTTCATATGCTCTATTAATTATTCTGTTTTTAATGGTAACTTCTGTTTTAGATTCTACTAAAAACACTACCAGTGCTGGTCTTTCATTTAGGACCCTCCCCATTTCTTTCTCTTTCTCTATAATCTGATATCAATCCTTGATAGGGAAGGCAAACTCTAACCTGCTGTCCAAATAAATTCTTGGCATCTTCCCATTCTATCATCTTTCCTTCTCTAGTTATTTGCTTCCAATTCCGTTGTTTCTTTGCCAGTTTTCTCCAATAAATTCCAGCCCCCTGTTGCTATTGTCTGTATCCCTAATTGCAGTCATCCCTATTGGCAAAATCATTCCCTTGTTGGCTTATTTCTTAGAATGCTTTCTACTACTTCATAGATATAATAAGCTGTGTGAATCTGATTCTATCTTGGTCACCATTCCTCACGTTAGGGTCTTGAATCTGATATCAGATCCAAGCTGGCATACTCAGACTAACAGCTTAGCTCAAGCTCCTCCCCTCCCATGATGCTCTGCTGCCCTCTAACCCCTCAGATCTCATTTGCTGCTTGATCTGGACAGACACAGATTGCTCAGCTCCTTGTGGGTAGTAAGTAGGTTTTCTGTTTTTTTGGGGTTTCCTTCTTATTTAGGTTTCTTTTTGCATTGCAATGTGTAAGTAGTTGTGGTAGTTATTCCCTTCCCCTCCCATTTGGCGTTTAGTCTTTTATTTTTGGCGTCCTTTTCTTGGGGGTTTAGCTGCTCTTTTCACCTTTGTAAAGGTAGCTTGTTGGTATGTTTAGTGAGTTTGTTGGTTAGTGTTCTAGTATCAGGTGAATTATTTGGGTTTTGATCTCTGTTTGATGTTGGGCCTAGGTACTCGGAATTTCCTTCGGCAGTGTTGTTGGGGTTTGATACATGGCAGACAAACTCGTGGGTTTTAAAGATGCTCCTCGTGGTCGGAAAATGCCTGTTTCCGACTCACACAAGGAGTGTCTCTACTGTCTCAGCGGCGACCATCTGGAGGTTGCGTGCAGTGTTTGTGCTGCCTTCAACCCCAGAGCCCTGGTCAGCCATCAGAACAAATTACTGATTAAAGGGTTAGTAAAAGGGGGCCCCTTGGTCACTGCTAACCCGAACAGAGCGGGCCCTTCAGAGAAGAAAGTTCCGGTTCTTCCAGATGAGGAGGTCCCTTCCAAGCGACCTGGCTGTCTGATCCAAAGACCTCGGATTCTACTCCAGCCGGGGTGGTGTCTTATCTGAAATCTTCGAGTCCCAGAGTCTCTAGGGAGTCCACCCCTGGATCAGATGCCAGGTCCTCGGATCTTACACTATCTGTTCCCACCCCCAGATCCAAGGCACTGGAATTCGAGACCCACAGATCTGAGGATGAGTGCATTGTCTACGGATCTGACCGTCTCAGATCCAAGAGATTCGAGGGCAGTTGCCTCGGATCCATCGGTTCTCTCTACTCTGAGCAGGTTTGACCCTATTGTAGTGGAGGAGCTTCCCTCGGATCCATTGAGGATAGAGCAGATGTTTTCATCCTCTCACAGGTCTCACTTGAGGGAGCGCAAGAGGAGAACCTCTGAGTCCAGACACGGCTCTCCAGCCAGGTCCTGCATCTCATCCAGATCTTCCAGGAGTGTTTTTCCCATGGATATGGACAGGATGATGTGGTCCTTTCTCAAAGCTCAGATGGAGTTGAGGCTTCTGGCTTCCCCAGCCCACAGGTTGGAGATTCAGTCTCCCATTTCCCATTTAACCACTCCTCATCCGGCCGTTTGGATTCTCAGGGACTGGTGGGTGGAGCGGAGGCTTATGGGAGTGTCGAGGCCCAGCTTGGTCCCTACCCCATTGGAATCGGCGGTTGGTGGTGTGTCCCCCCCCCCCCCAGGACAGCCCATCCCTCCGGGCAGGGCTGTGGACCCAGGGTGCATGGGGTTGGTTTTGGGTCTAGGATTTTTGGACCAGTTTCTGCCCTTGGGTGCTTCAGCTTTCGACAGTTCTGGCCCAGTGCTGTCTGGCAGAGCTGGGGTCTGTGGGTTTCTACCCTGTCCAGCTGTGGTATCGGCAGGAGAGGGGGACAGGACCTTCTCGAGTCCTTCCACTTTCTGGTGGCAAAAAGGTCCTTCTCTGCTAACAGAGCTGCCTCCCCACCCGTGGTCATCCTACCCAGCCTTAGTACCTGAGCGGGACCCACTCATCCTGCTTCCGGTCACCCTGTCCGGTCTAGCCTCCAGGGGGGTACTTCCCCCATAGGGGTTCTGTCCTCTTACGAGTCTTCTCCGCAAGCTCCGGTGGAGGAAGTTCCCAGGAAGAGGACATGTAAGAGGAGAGACGTCTCTATTCCCCCATGGAGTCTTTAACTGAAGGTATGGATGCTGATGAAGGGGACGTGTCCCCGAGATCTCCACCCGAGGATGTCTCCTTTGGAGATATACTTGAGATCCTCAAGGCCAAAGGCGGTCGGTTTGCCCAGTCCCCATCCTCTGAGGAAACCGTATTTCTGGGGGCTTTCAGTATGGGCCCATCTACCTCTTGGGTGTTGCCCCCTGCTGACTGTCTTATCAATCTCATGGCCAACAGGGCTTGGAAGGTGCCAGATACCATAGAGCCAGTGCCTAAGAAAGCAGATAAATTTCTTGGCCCCCCCCAGTGGATAAATCCTTCTTGTCTAAGGTGGTCCCGGTTGATGCTATTGTGGTGGCCGCTGCCACTAAAAAGGAGTTGGTAGAGCAGAGTTCTTTTGTCCACCCTCCCAATCGCGAATTGAGAGCTCCGGACAGGTTTGGAAAGCGGATGTTTGCTTCGGCTTCCTTTAGCCTATGAGCCTTAAATTATTTTACGAATTTCACTTGTCTCCAGAGGGATTTGATTAAGGAACTGTCAACTTCCCTCACGATGTCCATGTCTGAGGAGGAATTTAAGGTGGTTCCTCCCAAACTGGCCACCCTTCATTCGATTGCTAACTCGTCCATGAGGCTACTTTCCAATGCTGCGGAGGGGTCCTCACAGGCAGCGGTTCAGGTATTTCCATTAGGCGTCATGCCTAACAGCACCTAAGCTGGTTTGCAGAAGTCTTCAAGATGTCGTTTATCAAAGCCCCTTGATGGTTCCACTCTGTTTGGTCCCAGCATGAAAGAGACATTGACCCGCATTGAACAGGAAGGGAAGGAGTCGTCTGTCGGGTTCAGAGTTTCTACCCCTCAAAGGCCCTTCTCTAAGACCCAGAAAGGGAATAAGAAAATGTAGATGTTCATCGTGTTACCCTGCTGCAGTCATCACACTTGGGTTATCCTGCCGTCAGGCGGTCCCGCAGTCTGTCCGAATTCCAAAGTCTTGGTCCGGCGTCGGTTGCTGTCGCTTCTTCCCTGACGTCAGTGCGTCAGGGGTATATAAGAGGCATCTGACACCATTTTCTCCAGTCTTTCGTGCTGCACGGTGCCCGAAGCAGAAGCAGTTCGCAAGTGCCGGTCGGCCGACACCTGAGATTTTCGATTCGAATTTCAGTCCGAAGTCTTCAATAAAACTAAGTACCCCGTTGGGGAACCTTTTCTTGCCTCAGTCCAATGTCAGAAAAAGTTAACAATTGCATTTCTTGTGGGAAGCAAATACCTTATAAGGACTTCCATTCCTATTGTATTCCTTGCCTAGGCCCGGACCACGATGTCACAGGTTGTCTGTTTTGTGCTAGGTTTAATAAACGAACTATCAAAGGCCGTTTTGACTTCGCACGACATTACTTTGGTAGGAAATTTAATTATATCATGCCGTCGGAGCAGCCGACAACTGGCATGCATAAAAAAACACAAGGATAAGGACAGGCAGCCTAGGAACAAGCCAGACTCCGAGGCCTCTGCTGGGCCTGTCGCCAGTTCTCCGGTTTTCAGTGAGGCGCCTACGCAGCCCCTGACTACCGCTGAACTGGAATGCCAGACAACTGCAGATTCTCAATTGGAGTCTACTAGGCCGACGCAGCCATCTTCATTAGGCCCTTCCGACACCGGAGTAGAAATAGACCCCGGTGCAGTGGAAACACCTTCGGTTGCAGAAGGTGTCTTCAGACTGACTACACTCACCATTAAATCTTATGCTAACCTTAAAACTCCTTTGAAACCAAAGAAGACTGTACATCAGTCTACAGTTCAAGGCCCCATGCCTAAGAAACAGATGCTTAAGATGGCTGAAGATTTAATTACCTTAGTCAGGGGTGCCCATCCCCCTCCGATTAAAAGACCAAGACAAGAGGAGGATTATGCTTCCTCTGACCAGGTTTCAATTTCCTCAGACTCTTCTTAGGAACAGGATTACACTTCTCCTCCTTATGAAGACTCTGATGCTGAAGACTCTATTCCCTCAGCATCCCCCCCCTGAAGATTATTCCTTTGGGGAAACTTTACATACCATGAGGGAACATTTCCACTGGGAAGGCCAAGACTACTCTGATTCTAAGAAAAGGCTCCGAGAGTTCCTTCTACTACCCCAGCACAGACCACTGGCTATCCCTCCAGTTTTAGATATTGTGGATGATGTTTACTTTGAGTCTAGTCTAAATCCAGACTCTCTACCTCCTGCTCCAGCCAAACCAGACAGATACTACAGAGTACCTGACTCACACAAATTCCTTTATAAAAGCCCTGTGGCTGACCCAGAAACTATTTCCCAGGGTCCTAAGGGAGCCAAAGCTTCTATGGCAAAAAACCTGTGCCCTCTGAAAGGGATTCCAGAGCCCTAGATAGATGGGGAAAGAAAATATACACCTCAGCAACTCTGGCTATGAGAGCATTAAATTGTCAGTTTCACATTCTGAAATATCAGCAGTTCCTTATGTCTCAATTTAAACAAAAAATGAGCACACATTCTGAACAGTCTGAGTTCAAGGAAATGCAGGATCTGTTGCATGCAGCTGAACAGGTGGGCAAACATACTTTACAATGTGGATTTGATTCATTGCAAGCTTCCTGTAGAGCAGCTGTTACTGGCTCTGTCATACGTAGACATGCTTGGTTAAAAGAACAATCCCTTCCTGATCATGTTAAAGCAAAATTATTGGATACACCTTTACAGCAGGATGTATTATTTGGTGTCAAAGCAGAAGAGGTTTTAAAGAAAATGGTGGATAAGGCAAAGTCTATGCAGACGGTCAAGGATTTCTTGCAGGTACAACCCCCTCGTTTCAGCAGAAATTGGCCTACAAAAAACGGGTCCTTTCCAGCATCTGACAGATCACAGAGAGGCAAATTCAGACGACCAATGGGCAGAAATCCGTCACAAGGCTTTTACAAACCTCGCCAATGGGGTACTGCTACCCAGAAAGGAGGAGAAGACAGGCCCCAGGCTAGCAGAAGACAAACACAATGACTCAATCCTCAAACTACCAAGCAAATCTCTCCTGACAGCTCCCTTGGGAGGAAAATTTGCATTTTTTGCAGACAACTGGCACATCATCACAAAAGACAAATAGGTCCTAAACATTGTCTCTCAAGGATATAGATTCCACTTTCATATCTTACTAAGGATAAAAGGAATGCCAATCCTGCCACCAAATCAATGGGCAGAGGCACAAAAACAAATTACAGCTCTCATGGACATGAGAGCCATTCAACAGGTACCTACTCAGGAGCAAGGACAAGGTTTTTACTCAAGACTCTTTTTCTAGTTCCAAGAAAGGACAAAGCATGGAGACCCATTCTGGATCTTTCAATTCTGAACACCTATCTGCAAGTACCAAAATTCAAGATGCTAACACTACAGCAGCTTCTTCTCATGCTGGGCAAGAATGCTTGGCTAGTAACGTTGGACCTCAAGGAGGCTTACCTGCATGTTCCTATTAGACAAAATTGCAGAAGATACCTCCGCATCATTGCATGTTCAACGCATTATCAATTCTCTGCACTGCCCTTTGGCTTATCTACTGCGCCCAGGGTCTTCACAAAATGCCTGGCACCAGTAATTGCATACTGCAGACAAAGAGGAATTCAAATATACCCATACCTGGACGACTGCCTTATTCAAGCAGAAAACAAGGACATTCTTTTAAAGCATCTAGCATTTGTCAAACACCTTCTAAGTTGCCTAGGGTACACAGTAAACGAAAAGAAATCAAAAGTAGTGCCCTCATAAAACATAATATTCCTGGGTGCCAGCTTGAATACAACGGCCCAGATGTCTTATCTCACGCCAGACAAGCAACAACAGCTGACTCAATATTTCAGAATAATGGCAACAAAGACCCAACTCTCTGCAAGAAAAATTCTGCAGGCCTTGGGATTCATGGCATCTTGCATACTACTAATACCATTTGCAAAACTGCATATGAGGAAATTACAATGGTACCTGAAAAGCGTATGGACTCAGCACAGCCACAGCTTGGAAACAATGATACCACTCATTCCCTGCCTTCAACAGGAGTTTCTATGGTGGGCACAGGCATGTCACCTCAGCAAGGGTCAGCCTTTTACCTTGCCCACAGCCAGGTAAACTGTGACAACAGATGCATCGGACTATGCCTGGGGAGCACACATGGCAGGACAGTGCATTCAGGGCAAATGGACTACAGATCAGAGACATCTGCACATCAATCAAAAAGAAATGCTAGCAGTACAGAATGCCCTAACAGCTTTCAAGGACCTCTTACACCCAGGACAACTAATAATAAAGACGGACAATACCACAGTAATGTGGTACATAAACAAGCAAGGTGGCACACATTCCTACCCTCTATGCAGACAAGCAATGACCTTGTGGAACACTGCACTGTCTTACCAGGTTCAATTTCAAGCACAATTCCTGCCAGGAAAGAAAAACACATTGGCAGACGACCTAAGCAGAAACATCATGGATCCACACGAGTGGAAACTAGATCCACAAGTATTTGCAAGGATAGCTCAAAAATGGGGATGCCCAGACATAGATCTGTTTGAAAGCCCCTAAAACTACCAACTTCAAAAATTTTGCACAAGGACATTCCATCCACAAGCTTGGAAAGTGGACGCCCTCTCATTCAGTTGGAAAACATTAACAGTGTATGCCTTTCCTCCACTGCCTTTTCTAGCAAAAGTACTGCTGAAAATCTGATCAGAGAGGCCACAAATGATACTCATTGCACCAGACTGGCCACGCCAGCATTGGTATCCAATTCTAAGGAACATGGCCCACGGCCCACCATGGATTTTATCACAAATTTCTCACCTGCTCACCCAGCGAGACAATCAGATTCTACACAGCCAGCTCAAGACTTTAAACCTGGCTGCATGGCAAATTACTTAAACAACCAGCCAACACCTCTATCCAAAGCTATTATGGATGTCATTCTGGAGGCCAGGAGGCCCAGCACCAGGAAAACCTATTCAAACAAATGGAAAAGATTTTGCGCCTGGAACCAGGCTAAAGACCAAAATCCCCTTGATCCAAACATTCCTCAGATTCTACAATATTTAACTGAGATGTTGCACAAAGGACTTTCCTTTTCATCTATTAAGATCCACGCCTCAGCGATTTCAGCTCATTACAACACGGACCCTCCTTTATTCTCACATCCACTCCTAAGACAGTACCTCAGAGGGCTAAGAATATAAGACCACCAAGGAGAGCACCAACACCTACTTGTGATCTTAACTTTGTTCTGGAAAAGCATACACTGCCGCCCTTTGAACCAGCCTTTTCAACCGATTTCAAATTTCTATCTTGGAAAGCTGCCCTGCTACTAGCAATAACCTCAGCTAGAAGAGTCTCAAAGCTACAGGCACTAATGGCAGTGGAGCCTTTCCTCATTTTTCATCGACAGTCTCTATCTGCGAACTAACCCTTCCTTTATGCCAAAGGTGGAATCCAGTGTGGCCCTAAACCAAACCATCCATTTGCCCAAATCCCCAGAACAAAGGAGAAAGACTTCTGCACTCTTTGGACATTCACAGGCAATTACATTACTACTTGGACAAAACTAAGGCTTTCAGAAAATCTGACCAGCTCTTTGTAGCCTATGCTACAGGATCACAAGGTAAAGCTATCTCCAAACAGACCATTTCTAAATGGATAGGGCATTGCATACATTTCTGCTACACGCATCATGGGAAACCGGTACCTGGTAACATTAGGTCCCACTCCACCAGGGCTACAGCTACATCAGCAGCCTTTCTCACGGGAGTGCCAACCAAGGATATTCTGGAAGCTGCAACTTGGAGTTCAGTGCACACTTTCACCAAACACTATCACTTGCCTCTATATTCTAAGGCTAGAGCTGGTTTTGCCACTGCAGATCTGCAGGGCCTACTAGCTTCTTCTAACTCAGTCTAATTCCACCTCCCATCCTTAGCTTTGGGATTCAACCCAAGTGTGATGACTGCAGCAGGGTAACACGATGAACATAGTACAGTTTTGTACCTACCATAAATGTAGATGTTCCAGTGTTCACCCTGCTGCAGTCCAGGTTACCCTCTCTCCATCCCCTCTGAACTAGCTGAACTTATCTATACCACTCTATCTTATACAACCTCTGTGGTGTATTTGCTTGTGCCTGAAGGTATTGTTTTATTTTTATCTAGCTATACATATATATTTTGCTTACCTATTGGGGACACCTGACATCTGGGGCAAGAAAAACTGAAGAAAGTGGCGTTGGATTCCTTTTATATACCCCTGACACACTGACGTCAGGGAAGAAGCGACAGCAACCAATGCCGGACCAAGACTTTGGAATTCGGGCCGACTGCGGGACCGCCTGACGGCAGGATAACCCAAGTGTGATGACTGCAGCAGGGTGAACACTCGAACATCTACATTTATGGTAGGTACAAAACTGTACTTTTTGGAAGGAGCAGTCTTCCTTCCAGGATGTTCAGGATGATTCCTCTTCCAGGGGACGGGGAAGAGGTTTCAGTGGCAGATGTCACCCTAGGGGCAGAGGAGGCCTGCAGAACCAAGGTGACAGGGAGCCCTTCTCTGAGAAACCTTTTCAGCGTCCCTGAGACATTGCCTGACTGTCCTTCCCTGGAGGTAGTCTGGGATCGGTTATTGTTGCACCCTCTAGCCTGGGCAAGCATTACAAATGATCAATGGGTGCTAACCATTGTATTCAGGGGCTATTGCATTCCCTTTACGGAAGTCCCCCCGAATACCAGAACCATTCCAGACATGCCACCCAGTCAGAAAGAGTTGGCCCAACAGGAGGTTGCGAACCTTCTTCAAAAAAGAGCCATCCAAGAGGTCTCCGCAGCGCAGAGAGGATCCGGAACTTATTCCTGCTTCTTTTTAGTTCCATAGATAACAGGTGACCTACATCCTGTTCTGGATCTCAGTCGCATGAACCTGCTCATACAGAAGTCGAAGTTTCGGTTGGTCACTGTGCAGTCAATTGTGCCCCTCTTGCACAGCATTGACTGGATGTGCTCAGTGGACCTCCAGGACACACACTACCATGTAAAGATGGCTTGACTGTCCAGGAGGTTTCTTCGCTTTCTCATGGGAGCTGATCACTTTCAGTTCAGGGCCTTGCCCCAGCCCCCTGGGTATTCACCAAATGCATGGCAGTGGTGGCAGCTTATCTCCGGCTACAGGGAATCCAGGTGTTTCCTTATTTGGGCAATTTGCTCCTAATGGCCCCTACAAAGCATCAACTGTTGGACAACATACGTACCTTACTCTCCCTGTTCCAGCAGTTGAGAATTATGGTAAACATGGCCAAGTTCTCCTTGATTCCTACTCAACATCTGGAGTTCATAGACACTGTTGGATACCACCATGCAAATCGCAGCCCTTCATTTTCACCAGGTGTCTTGAACATGGGCGCAAATTAAAGTTTTCCTGGAGCAAACGTCCTCCGGCTTCACACGTTCTCAGGGCTCTAGGGTCCATGGCAACTGCCATTTACTTGGTTCCGATGGCTCTGTACCACATGAGAGTTTTACAGTGGACCTTTGCAGTTCAGTGATCAGTGTTTCTGCATTCCCTGTTGTTCACCATTCATCTCACCCCAGTGTGTCGAAAGCATCTTTTATGGTGGATTCGCTCACCAGACCTGTTAACGGGCAGGTCCTTGTCTCCATTGACTTCCACGGCCACAGTCACCTCAGACGCTTTGCTACTAGGGTGGTGGGGACATTTCCAGGGGAAGACTGTCCAAGGGATGTAGTCTTCTTCAGAGACCAAACTGTGCATCAACGTTCTGGAGATGAGAGCAATCCTTCTGTCATTGCATGCCTTTCAGGATTGCCTCCCTCCGGGAATAATTGCACTTCTATCGGACAACATGGCAGTTGTCTGGTATATAAACAAGCAAGGGAGCACACGTTCTTATCTGCTTTGTCGAGAGGTCATGAGAGTTTGGGAATAGGTGATTTCTCCTTGCAACGCACATTCCCGGAGCATCCAACGTGTTGGCGGACAAACTGAGCTGGGCTGTTCTGACCCCTCATGAGTGGTCCCTGAATCCAGTGGTGGCTCAACAAATTTTCCATCAGTGGGGTTTTCCAAGCTACGATCTGTTTGCATCTCCTATCAACCACAAATGCAACAAGTTATTTGCATTGATTCCACCAGAAGGGGAATTCCCCAGGGATGCTGTCGCACACGATTGGCCTCCAGGTCTTCTGTATGTTTTTCCCCCATTGCCCTTAATTTCTAGAGTACTTCAGAAAGCCAGACGCCTCAAGATGCAGTTGATCCTCATTGCCCCTTTCTGGCCTCTGCAGGCATGGATGTTCATCGTGCATACAGCTGCAGTAATCACAGATTGGTTCTCTGCCGTCAGGCGGTCCCTCTGTCGGCCGAATTCCAAAGTCTTGGTCCGGCGTCGGTTGTTGTCCCTTTCTCTTCTGACGTCAGTGAGGCCAGAGTATATAAGACACAGCCGACGCCATGTTCTTCAGTCTTTTTTGCCGCGCGGTGCCCGAAGCAGAAGCAGTTCGCAAGTGCCGGTCGGCCAGCTCCTGAATTACGAAAATTTTGGAAACCGAAGTCTTCATTAAAGCTAAGTACCCGTTGAAACTTTTCTTGCCTCACACCGATGTCAGAAAAAGTTAATAATTGTATTTCTTGTGGGAAGTAAATACCGCATAAGGATTTCCATTCCCTCTGCATACCTTGTTTGGGCCCAGACCACGGCGTCTCGGGCTGTCGCTTTGGCGCTACCTTCAATAAACGCACTATTAAGCGCCGGGAGTTAAGCCCAACACTACTTCGTAAAGCTTTTGATTATAAAATGTCGCCTGACACTCCGACTACCGTTTGTCCAAAACGCAAGAAAGGACCGACACGCCGAGGCCCGCGGTCCCCACCGACACCACGCCAAAACAGGCTACATGTGGTCCGGTTCTCAGCGAGACGCCTTTGCAGTCCCTGACTACCGACGACACTCCTTTGGCGGTGTCCTCTGTACCCGAGACTGCTGGGACCTCGGCCCTTTCCCGGACTACAACCACTGAAGCCTTTGCTAATGTTGAGCCTACTAATGTGGACAGGTCCACCTCCACCCATGGTGTCTTTAGGCCCTCATCTTCTTTTTCAATTAAGGCCTTTACTAAATCCAAAGCAGCCAGGCATCCCACGAGGCCTGTTGCACAGGGCCCATCTCCAGGTCCCATGCCTAAAAAACAGATGCTTAAAATGGCTGAGGATTTAATTACTCTTATCATAGGTTCTCAACCCCCTCCAGACAAGAGACCCAGAGTGGAGGAAGATTCCCCCTCTTCTGATCAGGGATCCATTTTATCAGAACATTCTGATGCAGAGGAACACTCTTACTCTCCTTTTGAGGATTCGGATGCAGAACAGTCCATCCCTTCTGTATCTCCTCCTGAGGATTTTTCCTTTGGGGAAACCTTGCACACCTTGAGGGAACACTTCCATTGGGAAGGCCAAGACTTTTCAGATTCCAAGAAAAGACTTAGGGAATTTATTTTGTTACCTCAACACAGACCTCTGGCGATACCCCCTGTTTTGGACATACTTGATGATGTCTATTCGGAGGCTTGCCTTAACCCGGATTCTCTGCCTCCTGCACCAGTCAAACCTGATAGGTATTACAGAGTACCCAGCTCTCACCAATTTCTCTTCAAAAGCCATAATGCTGACCCTGAAACCATTTCACAAGGCCCCAAGGGATTGAAGGCCTCCACTGCCAAGAATCCACTTCCTGCAGAAAGGGAATCAAGATCTTTAGAAAGGTGGGGTAAAAAGGTATATACCTCGGCCACCCTAGCCATGAGGGCCTTAAATTGTCAGTTTCACATGCTTAAATATCAACAGTTCCTGTTATCACAATTAAGGAACAAAATGTCTCAACCTGAACAACCAGATTTAAAGGAGTTACAGGATATGATGCATAGTGCAGAGCAAGTGGGTAAACACACTTTACAATGTGGTTATGATTCCCTAGAGGCTTTAAGTAGAGCGGCTGCTACAGGATCAGTCATTCACAGACATGCTTGGCTTAGAGAACAAAACTTGCCTGATCATGTGAAAGCTAAACTTCTAGATGCTCCTTTACAAAAGGATGTGCTGTTTGGTACTAATGCTGAGGAGATATTACGGAAAATGGAGGAACAAGCCAAATCCATGCAAACTGTCAAAACCTTTTTCCAGGTCCAACCACCACGTTTTAGCAGAAATTGGCCTTCAAAAAACTGGTCTTTTCCAGCCACTGACAAGCCCCAAAGAGGTAGATACAGACGCACAAGGGGCAGAGGGCAATCACAAGGATCATATAGAGGACGACAGTGGCAAACTCCAGCGCCAAGAGGTGGCGAGGACAGTGCACAACAATACAGGAAGCAAACCCAATGACTCCCTCATTTCCATGCCAAGCACGTCTCAGCTGGCAGCACCTTTGGGAGGAAAGCTAGCATTATTTGCAAACAATTGGCATATTGTCACAACAGACAAATGGATCCTGGACATTATAAACAGAGGCTACAAATTTCATTTCCACACTCTTCCAAAAATGAGAGGCATGCCAAACCTGCCACAGAATCAAAGGGCAGAGGCACAACTACAAATTTCAAAACTCATAAGCATGAGAGCTATTCAAGAGGTACCTTCTCACGAACAAGGTCAAGGTTTTTATTCAAGGCTTTTTCTGGTACCAAGGAAAGGAACCGACTGGAGACCCATTTTGGACTTATCCATCCTAAACACATTTCTACTCGTACCAAAATTCAAGATGCTCACATTACAGCAACTTCTTCCCATGCTGGGCAAGGAGTTTTGGCTGGTAACACTGGACCTCAAGGAGGCATACCTGCATGTCCCAATCAGACAAAGCTGCAGAAGATGCCTCAGATTTCTTGCAGGTTCAATCCACTATCAATTCTCTGCATTGCCCTTTGGCTTATCTACTGCGCCCAGAGTATTCACCAAGTGCCTGGCATCAGTGATTGCATACTGCAGACTTCAAGGGATACAAATTTACCCTTATCTGGACGACTGCCTGATCCAAGCGGACAGCAAACACATACTTCTGAAGCACCTGGCATATGTGACACGGTTACTGCTTTCTCTGGGATACACCATCAACAAGGAGAAATCAAAGCTAACACCCTCTCAGAAAATAACTTTCCTGGGTGCCAACTTGGACACAAACACCCAGATGGCCTACCTTACGCCAGAAAAACAAGGGCAATTATCTCAGTACTTCAAAATACTTGCAAAAAGTACCAGGCTTACTGCAAGGAAAATCCTGCAGGCTCTGGGATTCATGGCATCTTGCATTCTTCTAATCCCATGCGCAAAGCTGCACATGAGGAAACTTCAATGGTACCTAAAAAATCTATGGTCTCAACACAGTCACAGCTTGGAAGCGGTGATTCCAATAATTCCCTGTCTTCAAAAGGAATTCATATGGTGGGCCCAAGCATGCCAAGTAAACACAGGCCTCCCATTCTGCAAGCCTCAAGCTACACAAGTCATAACCACAGACGCTTCAGACTACGCCTGGGGGCACATGAAGGACAGGTGCATTCAGGCCAGATGGCCCCAAAAGAAAAGCACCTTCACATCAATCAAAAGAAATGCTGGCAGTAATAAATGCAATCTCAGCGTTCAGAGAATTCCTGCATCCAGGACAACTGCTCATAAGAACAGACAACACCACAGTAATGTGGTACATAAACAAACAAGGAGGAACTCATTCATACCCCTTGTGCAGACTAGCCATGACTCTTTGGAACCTGGCTCTGGAAAGACAAATAGAACGTCAAGCACAGTACCTGCCAGGAATGGAAAACACACTGGCAGACACTCTGAGCAGACATATGACAGATCCTCACGAATGGAAGCTACATCCACAGGTGTTTACAGAGATTGTTCAAGCGTGGGGGAGGCCAGATATAGATCTTTTTGCCTCCCACAGAAACCATCAATTAAAAAGGTTTTGCTCAAGGACCTTCCACCCAAAGGCCTGGAAAGTGGACGCTCTTTCCTTCACTTGGACAACTTGGTCAGTTTATGCATTCCCACCTCTACCTCTTCTGCCCAAGGTACTTTTGAAAGTAAGAACAGACAAGCCGAGGATGATACTGATTGCTCCAGACTGGCCGAGACAACACTGGTATCCACTCCTGAGGAGCCTAACACACACTCCTCCGTGGCCCCTGCCTCTAACACCTCTACTGCTGACGAGAACAATTTCAAAACCCTTCACAGTCAGCTGAAAACTCTCAGTCTCGCTGCATGGAAAATTCCTTAGCATCACATCAGACTCTACTCTCCAAAGAGGTGCAGGATGTCATTTTGGAGGCCAGAAGACCATCTACTAGAAAAGCTTACTCCGCAAAATGGAAGCGGTTTTGCTGTTGGAATGAAAAACAGGGCAGGACCCTAGAAAATTGAACCTACCTCAGATTTTGCAGTACCTAGCTGAACTTTTGAACAATGGACTTTCATTTTCCTCAGTCAAAATACATGCCTCAGCAATCTCTGCAGAATTCAACATGGATCCTCCTTTATTCTCACACCCACTCCTACGACAGTTCCTCAGAGGGCTAAGAACATAAGACCTCCAAGGAAACAGCCAGTGCCAGCTTGGGACCTTAACTACGTACTAGAAAAATTGACATTACCTCCCTTTGAACCTGCTGCTTCAACAGAATTACAATATTTGTCCTGGAAAACAGCTTTTCTACTGGCCATCACTTCAGCTCGTAGAGTTTCTGAGTTACAGGCCCTCATGGCGGTGCAGCCATTCCTCATCTTCCATCAGGACAGGGTTTCCTTCGTACCAACCCTTCCTTTATGCCTAAAGTGGTATCTAGGGTAGCCTTAAACCAGGCCATACACCTGCCTACCTTTTACCCTAACCCTCAAAACAAAGGGGAAAGGCTGCTACACTCTTTAGACATCCATAGGCAGCTACGTTATTACTTGGACAGAATCAAATCCTTCAGAAAATCAGATCAACTCCTCGTTTCCTATGCTGTGGGGGGTCAAGGGAAACCTGTTACCAAACAGACCATTTCCAAGTGGATTGGTCACTGCATACGCTTTTGTTATTCCTATCATGGAAAGCTTGTCCCTACTGGTATCAGACCTCACTCCACTAGGGCCACAGCCACCTCTACAGCCTTCCTCAGAGGAGTGCCTACTAAAGATATCTTGGAGGCAGCCACTTGGAGTTCTGTACATACCTTCACAAAACACTACCATCTGCCTTTATACTCCAGAACAAGAGCAGGCTTTGCCACTGCAGTTTTGCAGGGCATTCTAGCTCAACCCAGATGTTCATCGTGCATTACAGCTGCAGTAATTACATATGGGTTTTCAGCCGGCAGGCGGTCCCTCGGTCGGCCGAATTCCAAAGTCTTGGTCCGGCGTCGGTTGTTGTCGCGTACTCTTCTGACGTCAGGAAGGCTAGAGTATAAAGGACACAGCCGACGCCATCTTCTTCAGTCTTTTTTGCCGCGCGGTGCCCGAAGCAGAAGCAGTTCGCAAGTGCCGGTCGGCCAGCTCCTGAATTACGAAAGAATTCAGAACCGAAGTCTTCATTAAAGCTAAGTACCCCGTTGGGGAACCTTTTCTTGCCTCAGACCGATGTCAGAAAAAGTTAATAATTGTATTTCTTGTGGGAAGCAAATACCGAATAAGGATTTCCATTCCCTTTGCATACCTTGTTTGGGCCCAGACCACGACGTCTCGGGCTGCCGCTTTTGTGCTACCTTCAATAAGCGACTATCAAGCCGGGCGGAGTTCGCCCAACACTATTTTGGCAAAGCGTTTAATTATAAAATGTCGTCGGATACTCCGACTACCGCTATGTCCAGAAAACGCAAAGAAAAGGACCGCCAGTCGAGATCTGCGGTCTCCACCGACACCACGCCGAAACAAGCTCCACGTGGGCCGGTTCTCAGCGAGACGCCTTTGCAGTCCCTGACTACCGACGACACTCCCTCGGCAGGGTCTTCTGTACCTGAGACCGCTGGTTCTTGGTCCTTTCCCAAACTACTACCAAGCCCTGTTCATGTCGAACCCACCAATGTGGATAGATCTACATCCACCCATGGTGTATTTAGGCCTTCATCTTCATTCTCCATCAAGGCCTTTACAAAAGCCAAATCAGCCAAGCATCTTTCTAGGCCTGCCTCACAAGGCCCAAGACCTGGGCCCAAGCCTAAGAAGCACATGCTTAAAATGGCTGAAGACCTGATCACTCTTATCAGAGGCTCACAGGCCCCTCCGGACAAAAGACCCAGAGTAGAGGAGGATTCTCCTCCTTCTGACCAAGAATCCATTTTATCAGAACATTCTGATGCTGAAGAACAGTCTTATTCACCTTTTGAGGATTCGGATGCAGAGCAAGTCCATTCCTTCTGTATCTCCCCCTGAGGATTTTTCCTTTGGGGAAACTTTACACTCCTTGAGAGAGCACTTCCATTGGGAAGGCCAAGACTTTTCAGACTCTAAGAAAAGACTTAGGGAATTCCTCTGGTTACCTCAGCATAGACCACTGGCTATTCCTCCTGTTTTGGAGGTTTTGGAGGATGTATACTCGGAGGCCTGTTTAAATCCTGATTCTCTGCCTCCTGCACCAGTTAAGCCGGATAGATATTACAGAGTTCCTAATTCTCATCAGTTCCTCTATAAAGGCCATAATGCAGACCCTGAAACTATTTCTCAAGGCCCTAAAGGAATTAAGGCTTCCACGGCCAAGAATCCACTACCTACGGAAAGGGAATCTAGATCACTAGAAAGGTGGGGGAAGAAGGTTTACACCTCGGCCACCCTTGCCATGAGGGCCTTAAACTGCCAGTTTCATATGATTAAATATCAGCAATTTCTGTTATCACAATTAAAAACAAAAATGTCACAACCTGAACAACCAGATTTAAAAGAGTTGCAGGACATGATGCATAGTGCTGAGCAAGTGGGCAAACACACCTTACAATGTGGTTATGATGCACTAGAGGCCTCCAGCAGATCAGCCGCCACTGGAGCAGTCATTCGCAGGCATGCATGGCTAAGGGAACAAAATCTTCCAGACCAGGTGAAAGCAAAAATTCTGGATGCACCGTTACATAAGGATGTTCTTTTTGGTGGTAATGCTGAGGATATTTTACGTAAAATGGAAGAAAAGGCAAAATCTATGCAAACTGTCAAAGCTTTCTTACAGGTTCAGCCACCAAGGTTCAGCAGGAATTGGCCGTCAAAGAACTGGTCCTTTCCAACCACTGACAAAGCCCAAAGGGGCAGATACAGACGCGGAAGGGGCAGAGGACAACCCCAAGGATCCTACAGAGGCAGACAATGGCAATCACCAACACCAAGAAGTGGTGACGACAGTGCACAGCAGTACAGAAAGCAAACTCAATGACTCCTCATTTCCATGCCAAGCAGAATTCAACTGGCAGCACCTTTGGGAGGAAACTGGCACTATTTGCAAACAATTGGCATATTGTCACAACAGACAAATGGATTCTGGACATAATAAACAGAGGCTACAAATTTCATTTCCACACTCTTCCAAAAATGAGAGGCATGCCAAACCTACCACAAAATCAAAGGGTAGAGGCACAACTACAAATTGCAAAACTTCTAAACATGAGGGCTATACAAAAGGTACCTACGCACCAACAAGCACAAGGTTTTTATTCAAGGCTTTTTCTGGTGCCAAGAAAAGGAAGCGATTGGAGACCCATTCTGGACTTATCCATTCTCAACACATTTCTTCTAGTGCCAAAATTCAAGATGCTCACATTACAGCAACTCCTTCCCATGCTGGGCAAGGGGTTTTGGCTGGTAACATTGGACCTCAAGGAGGCATACCTGCATGTCCCAATCAGACAAAGTTGCAGAAGATACCTCAGATTTCTTGCAGGTTCAAAACACTATCAATTCTCTGCATTGCCCTTTGGCTTATCTGCTGCCCAGAGTATTCACCAAGTGCCTGGCATCAGTGATTGCATACTGCAGACTTCAAGGGATACAAATTTACCCTTATCTGGACGACTGCCTGATCCAAGCGGACAGCAAACTCACTTCTCAAACATCTGGCATATGTGACACGCTTACTGCTTTCTCTGGGATACACCATCAACAAGGAGAAATCAAACCTAACACCCTCTCAGAAAATTACCTTCCTGGGTGCCAACTTGGACACAAACACCCAGATGGCTTACCTAACAACAGAAAAACAAGGGCAACTATCTCATTACTTCAAAATGCTTGCAAAAAGTACCAGGCTTACTGCAAGGAAAATCCTGCAGGCTCTGGGATTCATGGCATCATGCATTCTTCTAATCCCATGTGCAAAGCTGCACATGAGGAAACTTCAATGGTACCTAAAAAATCTATGGTCTCAACACAGTCACAGCTTAGAAGTGGAGATTCCAATAATTCTTTGTCTACAAAAGGAATTCATATGGTGGGCCCAAGCATGCCAAGTAAACAAAGGCCTCCCATTCTGCAAGCCTCAAGCTACACAAGTTATAACCACAGACGCCTCAGATTACGCCTGGGGGGCGCACATGAAGGACAGGTGCATTCAGGGCAGATGGCACAAAACAGAAAAGCACCTTCACATCAATCAAAAAGAAATGCTGGCAGTAATAAATGCAATCTCAGCGTTCAGAGAATTCCTGCAACCAGGACAGCTGCTCATAAGAACAGACAACACCACAGTAATGTGGTACATAAACAAACAAGGAGGGACTCATTCATACCCCTTGTGCAGATTAACCATGACTCTTTGGAATCTAGCTCTGGAAAGACAAATAGAATTACAGGCTCAGTACCTACCAGGAATGGAAAACACACTGGCAGATACTCTGAGCAGGCATATGACAGATCCTCACGAATGGAAGCTACATCCACACGTATTCATGCAGATTGTTCAAGCGTGGGGAAGGCCAGACATAGACCTATTTGCCTCCCACAAAAATCATCAATTAAAAAAGTTTTGCTCAAGGACCTCACACCCAAAGGCTTGGAAAGTGGACGCCCTTTCATTCACATGGACAACTTTGTCAGTTTATGCATTCCCACCACTACCTCTGCTGCCCAAGGTACTTTTGAAAGCAAGAACAGACAAGCCAAGGATGATACTGATTGCTCCAGATTGGCCGAGACAACATTGGTATCCACTATTGAGGAGCCTAACACACACTCCTCCGTGGCCCCTGCCTCTAACACCTCTACTGCTGACGCAGAACAATTTCAAAACTCTTCACAGTCAGCTGAAAACTCTCAGTCTAGCTGCATGGAAAATTCCTTAACTTCACATCAGGCACGACTCTCCAAAGAAGTGCAGGATGTCATTTTGGAGGCTAGAAGACCATCTACAAGAAAAGCTTTCTCCGCAAAATGGAAGCGGTTTTGCTGTTGGAATGAAGAACGAGGACAGGATCCTAGACAATTAAACCTGCCACAGATTTTACAGTACCTAACTGAACTTTTGAGCAAGGGACTTTCCTTCTCCTCAATCAAGATACATGCCTCAGCAATATCTGCAGAATTCAATATGGATCTTCCTTTATTCTCACACCCACTACTGCGACAGTTCCTCAGAGGGGCTAAGAACATAAGGCCTCCAAGGAAACAACCAGTACCAGCTTGGGACCTTAACTATGTACTGGAAAAATTGACATTGCCTCCCTTTGAACCAGCTGATTCAGCAGAATTACAATATTTGTCCTGGAAAACAGCTTTCCTCCTGGCCATCACTTCAGCTCGTAGGGTATCTGAGTTACAGGCCCTCATGGCGGTGCAGCCATTCCTCATATTCCATCAGGACAGGGTTTCCCTGCGTACTAACCCCTCCTTTATGCCTAAAGTAGTATCTAGGGTAGCCCTAAACCAGGCCATCCACCTTCCTACCTTTTACTCTAATCCTCAAAACAAAGGTGAGAGGCTGCTTCATTCTTTAGATATCCATAGGCAGCTACGTTACTACTTGGACAGAACCAAGTCATTCAGAAAATCAGATCAACTCCTAGTTTCCTATGCTGTGGGGGGTCAAGGGAAACCTGTAACTAAACAGACCATTTCCAAGTGGATTGGTCACTGCATACGTTTTTGTTATTCCTATCATGGAAAGCTCGTACCTACTGGTATCAGATCACACTCCACTAGGGCCACAGCCACCTCTACAGCCTTCCTCAGAGGAGTGCCTACTAAAGATATCTTGGAGGCAGCCACTTGGAGTTCTGTACATACCTTCACAAAGCATTATCATCTGCCTCTATACTCCATAACTAGAGCAGGCTTTGCCACTGCAGTTTTGCAGGGCATTTTAGCTCAACCCAGTTCCGTATAGTACCTACCACCCTATACATAGCTTTGGGATTCTACCCATATGTAATTACTGCAGCTGTAATGCACGATGAACATAGTACAGTTTTGTACCTACCATAAATGTAGATGTTCGAGGGCTATTACAGCTGCAGTACAGGTTTCCCACCCTCCTTCCCCTCTTGGTAAGACCTTGGGGTTTGAATACCTATTCATACCTGCTGACTGGGTTATCCTACTATGTTTTTATTTGCTTACCTTTGTGTATTACACTACTTTATGTATTGCCTTCCTTTTGGGGGCACCTGACATCTGGGGCAAGAAAGACTGAAGAAGATGGCGTCGGCTGTGTCTTTTATACTCTAGCCTTCCTGACGTCAGAAGAGTACGCGACAACAACCGACGCCGGACCAAGACTTTGGAATTCGGCCGACCGAGGGACCGCCTGCCGGCTGAAAACCCATATGTAATTACTGCAGCTGTAATAGCCCTCGAACATCTACATTTATGGTAGGTACAAAACTGTACTTTCCGTATAGTACCTACCACCCTATGCATAGCTTTGGGATTCTACCCATATGTGATTACTGCAGCTGTAATGCACGATGAACATAGTACAGTTTTGTACCTACCATAAATGTAGATGTTCGAGGGCTATTACAGCTGCAGTACAGGTTTCCCACCCTCCTTCCCCACTTGGTAAGACCTTGGGGTCTGAATACCTCTTCATACCTACTGACTGGGTTATCCTGCTATGTATTATTTGCTTACTTTTATGGATTAGATTTATTTATGTATTGCCTTCCTTCTGGGGGCACCTGACATCTGGGGCAAGAAAGACTGAAGAAGATGGCGTCGGCTGTGTCTTGTATACTCTAGCCTTCCTGACGTCAGAAGAGTACGCGACGACAACCGACGCTGGACCAAGACTTTGGAATTCGGCCGACCGAGGGACCGCCTGACGGCTGAAAACCCATATGTGATTACTGCAGCTGTAATAGCCCTCGAACATCTACATTTATGGTAGGTACAAAACTGTACTTTCTGGAACATCTGACATATGTGACACGGCTATTGCATGCTCTGGGATACACAATCAACAAAAAGAAATCAAGGCTAACACCATCTCAGAAAATAACTTTCCTGGGTGCCAACTTGGACACAAACACCCAGATGGCCTATCTTACGCCAGAAAAACAAGGGCAACTATCTCAGTACTTCAAAATACTAGCAAAAAGTACCAGGCTTACTGCAAGGAAAATCCTGCAGGCTCTGGGATTCATGGCATCTTGCATTCTTTTAATCCCATGTGCAAAGCTGCATATGAGGAAACTTCAGTGGTACCTAAAAAACCTATGGTCTCAACACAGTCACAGTTTGGAAACAATACTACCAATAATCCCATGTTTGCAAAAGGAATTTCTATGGTGGGCCCAAGCATGTCAAGCAAACACAGGCCTCCCATTCTGCAAGCCTCAAGCAGAGCAAGTTATCACAACAGACGCCTCAGATTACGCTTGGGGGGCGCACATGACGGACAGGTGCATCCAGGGCAAATGGTCCCAAAAAGAAAAGCACCTCCACATCAATCAAAAAGAAATGCTAGCAGTAATAAATGCAATTACAGCTTTCAAGGACTTCCTGCATCCAGGACAATTACTGATAAGAACAGACAACACCACAGTAATGTGGTACATAAACAAACAAGGAGGAATACATTCATACCCCTTGTGCAGACTAGCCATGACCCTTTGGAACTTGGCTCTGGAATGGCAAATCGAACTTCAAGCACAGTACCTGCCAGGATTGGAAAACAAGCTGGCAGACAAATTAAGCAGAAATATGACAGATCCACACGAATGGAAGTTACATCTGCAGGTGTTTGCAGAAATAACCCAAGTGTGGGGGAGGCCAGACATAGATCTTTTTGCCTCCCACAGGAATCATCAATTGGAAAAGTTTTGTTCGAGGACCTTTCATCCAAAGGCCTGGAGAGTGGACGCCCTTTCATTCAGTTGGACAGCATGGACAGTTTACGCATTCCCACCTCTGCCTCTTCTGCCCAAGGTACTTTTGAAAGCAAGAGCAGACAGACCGAAGATGATACTGATTGCTCCAGATTGGCCAAGGCAACACTGGTACCCATTGCTGAGGAGACTAACACATACTCCTCCCTGGTCCTTGCCTCTAATGCCTCTTCTGCTGACTCAGCACAGTTACAAAACTCTCCACAGTCAGCTGAAAACACTCAATCTCGCTGCATGGAAAATTCCTCAACACCACAACAGACCCTACTCTCCAAGGAGGTGCAGGATGTCATTTTGGAGGCCAGAAGACCATCTACTAGAAAAGCTTACTCCGCAAAATGGAAGCGGTTTTGTTCTTGGAATGCGAAAAAAGGCCAGGACCCTAGAAAACTGAACTTGCCTCAGGTATTACAGTATCTAGCGGAGCTGCTGAACAGTGGACTTTCATTTTCTTCCATAAAAATCCATGCCTCAGCTATTTCTGCAGAATACAACACGGATCCTCCCTTATTTTCTCACCCACTCTTACGACAGTTCCTCAGAGGGGCTAAGAATATTAGACCACCAAGGAAGCAACCAATACCAGCCTGGGATCTTAATTACATACTAGAAAAATTAACATTGCCTCCTTTTGAACCAGCTGCCTCAACAGATTTGCAATATTTGTCCTGGAAAACTGCCTTCCTTCTGGCTGTAACTTCAGCTCATAGAGTTTCGGAATTACAGGCCCTCATGGCGGTGCAGCCCTTTCTCATTTTCCATCAGGATAGGGTCTCCCTTCGTACCAACCCATCATTTATGCCTAAAGTGGTATCTAGGGTAGCTTTAAATCAAGCCATACACCTTCCTACCTTTTACCCCAATCCTCAAAACAAAGGGGAAAGGCTGCTACATTCCTTAGACATCCATAGGCAGCTACGTTACTATTTGGACAGAACAAAGTCCTTCAGGAAATCAGAACAACTCTTTGTGTCCTATGCTGTAGGGGCTCAAGGGAAGCCAGTTTCCAAGCAGACTATTTCAAAGTGGATAGGCCACTGCATACGGTTTTGTTATTCCTATCATGGGAAATCTGTTCCTACAGGTATCAGATCACACTCCACCAGGGCCACAGCTACCTCTACAGCCTTCCTCAGAGGAGTTCCTACCAAAGATATTCTGGAGGCAGCCACTTGGAGTTCTGTACATACCTTCACAAAACACTACCACCTGCCTTTATATTCCAGAACAAGAGCAGGCTTTGCCACTGCTGTTTTGCAGGGCATTCTGGCTCAACCCAGTTCCTCCTAGTACCTACCACCCTGTGCGTAGCTTTGGGATTCTACCCATCTGTGATTACTGCAGCTGTATGCACGATGAACATAGTACAGTTTTGTACCTACCATAAATGTAGATGTTCGAGTGCTAATACAGCTGCAGTACAGGTTTCCCTCCCTCCTTCCCCACTTGGTAAAGGCATGGGGCCTAACAACCTCTTCATACAACCTGACTGGGTTATCCTTCTATGGTTTATTTGCTTACAACCACTGTTTTTGGATTATATTGCATTGCATGTATACGCATATAAGCATAATTTATGTATTGCCTTCCTTCGGGGGGCTCCTGACATCTGGGGCAAGAAAGACTGAAGAACATGGCGTCGGCTGTGTCTTATATACTCTGGCCTCACTGACGTCAGAAGAGAAAGCGACGACAACCGACGCCGAACCAAGACTTTGGAATTCGGCCGACCGAGGGACCGCCTGACGGCAGAGAACCCATCTGTGATTACTGCAGCTGTATTAGCACTCGAACATCTACATTTATGGTAGGTACAAAACTGTACTTTCCTCCTCCTGTGGTTTCACTTGAGGCATCCATCCTGGGTGCTCGATCCAACTCCGGATCTTACATCTCATCCATCTCTGCTACCACCCCCGAATCTTCAGACCCTGCTTTTGACAGCGTGGTATGTCCACTTCCAGTGATTTTGACAAAGTCCAGGCTAACCTCGTCCATGAAGGATATTATTATTGCTTCTCAGAGGCCTTCCACTAGGAAGGTATATATCAATAAATGGAATAGATTTTCTATCTAGGCAAAGAATCTGGACCCCTTTTCAGCTTCCATTCCTGAAATCGTTCTCTTTTTGACGTCTCTGTTTAAGGAAGGAGCCAGTTTCTCCACCATCAAGGTTCAGTTGGCAGTGATTTTGAATTTTCATGTCAACGATGATTCTGCCTTTTCTTCTCTTCTCTGCAAGGCCTTTTTGAAAGGTGTTTTTCTTTTGCAACTCCCTGTTAAGCATCCATCCCCTCTGTGGGATTTGGTGTTGGTGCTGCAGGCATTAATGAAACCTCCCTTCGAACCATCTACATCTTGTCATATCAAATTCCATTCATTGAAGACTGCCCTTTTGGTGGCAGTAACTTCGGCGAACAGAGTCTCTGAGCTGCAAGCTCTTACAATTAAGCCGCCGTACTTAATTTTCCATAAGGACAGAGCATCTCTGAATCCAGATCCGTCTTTTATGCCCAAGGTAGCTTTAACAGCTGGTCTTAATCTGTGTATTTATCTTCCAGCATTTTCCCTAACTATACCAATAAAGGGAAATACATTCTGCACACCTTGGATGTTCCTCGTCAACTTTGTTTCTGTCTGCATAGGACTAGGGAGTTTAGATGTTCAGACCAGTTCTTGGTAGTCTTTTCTAGGAATAGAAACGGCAGAGGAATTTCGAAAGTTACAGTTTCCCGCTGGATTTCGTAATGTATTTCCTTTATTTACTCTTCAGAAGGTGTTCTTTTATCTGCACCAGTAAAGGCTCATTCCACAAGGGTGGTGTCTACCTCAGCTGCATTTGCAGACCATCAATCCTTGCATAACATTTGTGCAGCAACAATGTGGTCCTCTCCACACACATTCATCTCTCACTATAAGTTGGATTTGGTTTCTAGAGGAAGGGCTTCCTTTTTCTCCACGGTTCTTCGGCGTGTCCTTCCTTGAGGCCTCCCAGGATTTAGGTAGCTGGGGACTCTGACCCTTCAGCCGTGAGGAATGGTGACTAAGATAATATCAGATTTATAGTTGTTTACTTAGCATAACTTGGCGTCTGTGTTATCTGTAGTCACCATTCATCATGGTCCCACCCTCCAGCCCCCTTCCTGAGAGATTAGCTGGATGTTGGTGGTCCTGTGTTGGTCTGTCTCTTTCCTTATGCAAACTCAATCTGAGGGGTTAGAGGGCAGCAGAGCATCATAGGAGGGGAGGAGCTTGAGCTAAGCTGTTTGTCTGAGTATGCCGGCTTGGATCTGATATCGGATCCAAGACCCTAACGTGATGAATGGTGACTACAGATAACACAAATGCCAAGTTATGGTAAGAACGTAACTATAATTATTGTTGATGTTCTTCGTGTTTCACTGTTGCAGCCATCACATTTGGGTTATCCCTGCCAGGGTAGCCCTCGGCCGGCCGGAATACCAGTGGCTTAATATTTCTGTGTCGGTTGCTGTCGCTTCAGGACTGACATCAGGTCATCAGTAGTATAAAGTAAGGCAGCCGATGCCATTACATCAGTCTTTCTTGCCGAGGAGCCAGAAGCAGTTAGCATGAGTGCCGGTTGGCCGCTACCTGAGTTTCGTCTTCTGAATTGAAGCTGAAGTCTTCTAAAGCTAAGTACCCCATTAGGGATCCTTTTTCCTTGCACTAAGCAATGTGAGAAGTAGTATTGTCTTGCCTGTGGAAAGCAAATACAACACCGAGACTTTCATTTTTATTGTGTCACTTGCTTAGGCCCAGACCATGACATCCCTCACTGTTGCTTTTGTGCTTTAACACCAGAACTATACGTCGTTGGGCCCTTATTGTAGCTAGATATTTTCCCTTACAGTCTTCGAATTCCGATATGGCTTTGGTAAGCCATCCGACAGCAGATCTTCCAAAAAAACGTAAGGATAAAGACAGAGACAGACCACACAGGTCCAGACCTACCGACAATGCTTCTGTTAAGTTAGTAGTCAGTTCTCCGGTCCTCAGTGAGGCACTTTCACAGCCCCTGATGCTCGCTTCTGTGGATTTGCAGGCCGCTACCGAGACCCTTTTGGAGTCCAGTATGCCGCAAAACTCTTTGACTAAGCAGTTGCCTCTACCTTGGATGGGTCTGGAGCCGCTGAGCAGGCACTGGCTTTGGAGGAAGTACTTCACACTACCGATTCTCTACACAAACCGACAACTTCTTTCGCATCTACTGTTCTTTCAAAAACTACCGAGTTGATAAGGCCCAGGGTACGAACCACACCAAAGAAACCAATGACCCAATCTCAGGCATCTGCTTCCTTGCCTCAGTGTCAAATGCTTAAAATGGCAGAAGACCTTATCATGCTGATCAGGGGAAGCCAAGCTACCCCTTCCAAAAAAAAGAAAAGATAACGGTCTCCAGTAGTTTTGTCTGAACAGGAGTCTGATGATTGATGCATCTGAATATGAAGACATGCAACCCCTCTCTGCTTATGAGGATCCTGATGCAGAGGATTCCATTCCTTCACCGTCTCCACCCGAGGACTTTTCCTTTGGGGAAACCCTTCATACCTTAAGGGAGCATTTCCAGTGGGAATGTCATGACTACCCTCAGTTTAAAAAGTGACTCAGAGAATTCCTAGATCTTCCACAGCACAGACCCCTGGCCAATTCCCCCAGTCCTGGATGTTGTGGACGATGCTTTCCTGGAAATCCAGTTTGTCTCCTGACACCCTCCCCTGCACCCAGAAAACCTGACGGGTATTACAGAGTCCTTGACTCACACAAATTTCTTTTCAAAAATCCTACTGCTGACCCTGAGGTAACTTCTCAAGGGCCTAAAGGAATTAAAGCAACCTCTGCTAAGAATCCAACCCCCTCAGATAGGGATTCCCAAGCACTACACAGATTGGGTAAAAAAGTGTACACCTCTGCTACTCTTGCTATCAGAGCACTAAACTGCCAGTTCCATATACTAAAATTTCAGCAACATACCATGGAACTCCTCAAACAAAAATGTCTTCCTTTCCTGAATCTAAAGAGTTACAAGAGTTAATGCATTCTGCAAGTCAAGTGACTTAGCACACCTTACACTGTGGTTTTGACACCCTAGAATTTTCTTGCAGGGCAGCAGTCACCAGTTCTATCCTTAGAAGGCATGCATGGCTTAAGGAACAACCCTTGCCAGACCATGTTAAATCTAAATTATTGGATGCACCCTTACACAAAGACAACTTATTTGGCACTAAGGCAGAGGAGGTCTTAAAAAAAATGGAAGAAAAAGCTAAATCTGTGCAGACAGTTAAGGATTTCCTACAGGTCCAGCCACACAGGTTCAGCAGGCATTGCCCCTCCAAGCACTGGTCCTTTCCTGCTCCTACCAGGTCATTTCAGCCCAGATCCCAGGGAAGCAGACCCCCCCCCCCCCAGACAGCAGCCACGGGGAATGCAGAGATCAAAGCAGTAGAGTTCCTCCACCTCAAAAACAGGGAGTTCTAAGCCACCCCCTCATGGTAAGAACTCCCAATGACTCTCCTCCCCCACCCCCTCTGCCCACCTGCACTTACCCCTAGGAGGCAAACTCTCCTTTCACGCAAGCACCTGGGCTACCATTACCAATTACTGCTGGGTCCTCAACATAGTGTCCCAGGGATACAAATTTTCTTTTCATACTCTTCCAACCCCAAAAGGGTTCCCAGATCTACCTCCAAACCAGTGGACAGAGGCGAAAAAGCAACTCCTTTCCCTGCTCTCTATGAAGGCAATAGAGCACGTTTCTGCAGAACAGATAGGCCAAGGTTTCTACTAAAGACTTTTTCTGGTACCCAGAAAAGAGGGCACCTGGCTCCCCATCCTCAATCTATCCATTCTAAACACCTTCCTGGTGATACCAAAATTCAAAATGCTCACCCTCCAGCAACTGCTACCTATGCTCTCCAAGGATGCTTGACTAGCCACCCTAGACCTACCTCCACATTCCTATCAGGGAATCATGCAGGAAATATCTACGTTTCAGGGCAGGATCTCTGCACTTCCCTTTGGCTTATCTACTGTTCCTAGAGTTTTCACAAAATGTGTGGCTCGTAGCATTGCCTTTTGCAGACAAAGGAATATCCAAATTTACCCATACTTAGAAGACTGCCTAATTCAGGCAGACAGTCAGGAAAAGCTGCTCAAGCACCTGGCCTTTGTAAAGTCCCTACTGACCTCGCTAGGGTACACTGTCAACGAAAAGAAATCCAAACTAGTACCCACAAAAAGGATTATATTTGTGGGAGCAAGCCTGGACACAACATCTCAGATGGCATTCCTTACACCAGAAAAGCAAACTTACCTGCAGCCTACTTCTCTCAACTAGCCACCAGACCCCAGTTATCTGCAAGGAAAATCCTGCAAGTTCTGGGGTTCATGGCATCTTGCATTTTACTTATTCCATATGCAAGACTGCATGTGAGGATACTTCAGTGGTACCTAAAAAGCCTTTGGTGTCGAGACTCTCACGACCTGGAAACTCTTATACCAGTGATGCCTTGCCCAAGGAAAGATTTTCTTTGATGGGCAGCAGCATGCTGCCACAACAAGGCACTACCTTTCTCACCTCCCCCCCACCGCCCAGACCCTCACCACAGACTCATCAGACTATGCCTGGGGTGACACCTGGATGGCAGGGACATACAGGGCCAATGGAGCCCACAGCAAATCCATGTGCACATCAACCAAAAAGAGATGTTAGCTGTCCAGCATGCATTGACAGCTTTCAGGCCCCTTCTCTCCCTAGGGAGACTCCTGATCAAAACAGACAGTACCACTGTGATGTGGTATATCAACAAGCAGGGAGGGACTCGCTCCTACCCTCTATGCAGGCTGGCCATGACCCTTTCGTGCACAGCCCCTGCCATTAAACTCCACCTGTTAGCACAATTCCTGCCAGATTCTGTAAATTCTCTGGCAGACCACTTAAGCAGAAATCTTCTGGACCCACACGAGTGACAGCTAGACAAAAGAACCTTCACCCTAATAACTCGGAAATGAGGCACCCCAAAGGTCGACCTCTTTGCCTTCCACACCAACCATCAGCTCAGCAAGTTCTGCACCAGGGAGCATCATTGCATGGCCTGGAAAGTGGATGCCCTATCCTTCCCCTGGGTCAGTCTATGCATTTCCTCCACTACCTCTCATCACCAGGGTACTGCTCAAAATAAGGGTGGAAAAACCAAGGACCGTTCTTATTGCTCCAGACTGGTACCCCCTGCTGCACAGCCTGTCCCCACTGCCACCATGGCATCTTCTCAGACCCCAACCCTCCTGACCCGGAGGGAAGGAGAATTCATGCATCCCCAATGTCAGACCCTCAATTTGGCAGCCTGGCCAACCTCAGTAAACAGGTTCTAGATGTTATACGTGAGGCCAGATGCCCTAGCACTAGAAAGTTTTATTCTGACAAATGGAAAAGGTTCTGCAGCTGGATTCAGGCTAAGGGAGCCGATACGGCACAGCCCTCCCTACCTCTCATCCTGGATTACCTAGCTGACGTGCTACACAGTGGTCTCACATTTTCCTCTTAAAATTCATGCCTCTGCTCATTTCCACACGGAGCAGCCCCTTTTCTCACACCCTCTGATCAAACATTTCCTAAGAGGGGCTAGCAACTTGAGGCCACCCAGAAGAACACCTACCCCAACTTGGGACCTTAACTTTGTGTTGAAAAAGCTCACCTTGCCCCCTTTGAACCAGCATCTTTAGCAGAACTAAAATTTCTCTCCTGGAAGACAGCTTTTCTTCTTGCCATCACTTCAGCCAAAAGACTCTGCGAGTTACAAGGACTCATGGCTGTGGAGCCCTTCATCATCTTTCATGCTGACAGGGTTTCCCTCAGGACTAACCCATCCTTCATGCCTAAAGTGGTGTCCAGTGTGGCTCTCAACCAATCCATTCATTTGCCCACCTTTTTCCCTAACCCACAAAAGAAGGGGGAAATGATGCTGCACTCTCTAGATGTGCACAGACAGCCAGATTCTATCTAAATAGGACTAAATCATTCAAAGTGTGATCAATTACTGGTTAGCTTTGCTGAAGGGGCAGAGGGCAAAGCCATCTCCAAACAAACAGTTTCCAAATGGATAGCACACTGCATCCATTTCTGTTACAAGCAACATGGAAAACCTCCCCCTAAGGGGGTCAGCACTCACTCCACCAGATCAACCTCCACCTCTGCAGCTTTCCTCAGAGGAGTCCCCACCAGAGACGTCCTGGAGGCTGCCACCTGGACATCTGTTCACACTTTCACCAAGCATTACCACCTGCCTATCTTCTCCAAATCCAGGCAGGCTTTGCCACTGCAGTCTTGCAGGGCATCCTAGCCAGCCCCTAGTCTCCTTGATTGCCTCCACCCTTTTCCTCAACTTTGGGAATCAACCCAAATGTGATGACTGCAAGAGTGAAACACGAAGAACATAGTACAGTTGTGTACACTTACCATAAATGTAGATGTTCAAGTGTATTCACTGTTGCAGTCCTGGTTTCCCTCCCTCCATCCCTCTTTTCTTTCTCTCTCTCCTCTTACAAGGAACATTTTGGTATTTAATTTCTACTTGTGGCGTTCTTCCACCATAACCTAGCTCCCACTTGGGGGCTCCTGACAGGGCAAGAAAAACTGATGTAATGGAGTCTGCTGCCTTACTTTATACTGCTGATGACCTGACATCATTCCTGAAGCGACAGCAGCCGACGCAGAAATACTAAACCTCTGGTATTCGGGACGGCCGAGGGCTACCTTGGCAGGGATAACCCAAATGTGATGACTGCAACAGTGAATACACTCGGACATCTACATTAATGTGTACACAACTGTACTTTCTCCTTGTTTCTTGAATTCCCCTCCTGTTTCAAAATCACCCCTTTCCACTTTCAGTTATAGTTTTCTGCTTGGTCTGTGTATAGAAGCCTTAACTGTATATTTCTGAATTACCTCCTCAAATTGGGTAATCCCAATCCACCCTGTTCTATTGGAAGAATCATCTTATCGCACTTGACTTTCGCCGTTTTCTCCTCCCAGATAAAGTTCTTCAGCTTTTTATTAATTGCTATCCATGATTTCTCCTTTGGTTGATTGCCTGACCTGTGTATAAAACTAAAGGGACTAATAACATTTTGACTGCTTGTATTTTATTAGCGATATCCATATAACAAAACTTCCATTTTCTCAGTATTTGTATGATTGTTTGTTTAGTCTCTTCCCACATATCCTTAGCTGCTACACCAGAATCTGTTTTAATTCATACTCCTAAATACTTCATTTTATCATGACCCCATAAATAAGGATATTGCTGAACCAATTTGTGTACGGTTACATAATTTACCGCTCTTGCCTTTGTTTTAGCTTCATTAATTTTGTATCCCAAAAATATATGAAACTGTCTCAAAATGTTTCACAACGCTGTAATGTCTCTCTCTGGTTTTGTCAGGTATAAAATATCATCTGCAAATAGAGCCAGTTTTTCTTGACTACCATATCAGTTATATCCTTGAATTTCTGAGTCCCTTATTCTTTGACAGTGGTGGTAAATATAATGCAAATAACAAAGGGGAAAATGGACACCCCTGCCTAGTTCCTCTGCTGAAGCAGAAATTATCAAAAAGGACCCCACCAACTTAAATTTTTGCCTCTGATCCCTCATATTGCCTCCTAATCAACTTTAGAATTTTTTTTCAGGAAATGCAAATGCTTTCATTGACATGCTGATAAAGTCCCAGTTTAGTGTGTCAAATACTTTCTCTGCATCAAGACCTACTAATAACAATGGTATTTTCTTTCATTTTGATTCTGTCTGGATCATTGGTGTTCTGTTAATGTTGTCAGATGTTTGCCTTCCCTCCACAAAACCACATTGATCCATACCTATCATTTTTGGCATTACTTTTCTCATTTTTTTAGCCATTATAGACATGAACAGTGTATAATCATTGTTTAATATTGAAATAGACCTGTATGAATCTGAGTCCGATGGATTTTTACCTTCTTTTGGTATTACAACTACCACTACTTTCTTCCAGTATGTTAGTACTTCTCCTCCTTTAAAAATACTGTTTAAACAAAACCTTCCAGATCTAGATTAGTTTTTTTCCTCATAGCTTTCAGACTTCCAGAGGAATACCATCTGTTCCTGGGGACTATACATCACAGTTTTTATCTCATCTCTTCCCATCCTAACAATTAATAATTGAGCCTCATCTGCCTCTAGCCTTGGCATATTTAATTGTTCCATAAACATTTCCATTTGTATCTTTTCTTGATTTCCATATTTCTCTCCTTTATACAGACTCGCTTAGAATTTCCAAATGTTTCTAATACCTCTACAGGATCTCTTGTTACCTTCTTTGTTGTAGGCTCCCTAAGCTTGGTGACAGCTGTTTCTACTTTCTGTTGCCCGAGTCATGTGCTAAAAGGTTTTGTGTTCTAGTGTTGTCCAAAAGCTATTAATGGTAGTCTTTCTAAACTCGTGCATATTATCACGGTAATCCCATATTTTCTACTTGGCATTCAGTTGACCCTCTTTTTGTTCTTTTAGATTACCCCTAATCTGCAGTGCTTTAACATTTGTCAGTCCTCCTAAATAATTCTAGTTACTTCTTAAACATATCTCCCTTTCTTATATTTCTAACCAGTTTTTAAGTTCCACCTTAATTTTATCCCACTCCCTAGCTATATTTTCAGAAGAAATTTCTGTCCTCTCTAATATCTCCTGAATAATCTCCACTACCCATTCCTTAAATTCCTCTCTTTTCAACAGATAGGTGGGAAAGTGCCAGTGTCTCATTTTTATTTTATTACCCTGTGTTTTTAGTTATTATTGGCACATGATCTGAAATGGCTACTAGGTGTGTATCAAGACCTTCAATTAAATGCACATGTTCTTGTGAGAAGTAAATTATATCTAGCTTAGACACGTTTTTATATAATGGGGAATAGTATGTGAATTCACTCCAAACTCCTGTTACTGAATTCACATCTTCCATGCCAGTTTCAGCAATTTCTTCAAAAATCTACCCTCCTTTGTTATACTTTTCTTTCTGGGTCCCCAGGCACATATTCACTGCTGCAAATCACATTCCAGTCCCCACCTAGAAGTAATATTCCTTGTTGAAAACTGATTATTTCTCAAGAATTTTGTTAAGCTCTATTATAGCAGTTTTAGGTGGAATATAAACAAATGCCAGTGTAATTCTCCTCCTTTGCCAGTATCCCATTAGCACTACAAATCTCCCATTATTATCTTTTTTATCATTTTCTATCACTATTGGAGCTCCTCTTGCAGTTAATATAAGTGATCCTCTTTTCCTTTGTCCCGGGTATTCTGGTAATAATCATCATGAAAACCTAAGTGAGTCTCCTGTAACATATTTATTTGCAGTCTATATTTTTAATACAGTTCACTACTCTTTTTGTATTTATCTGTGAGACCATTGACATTTAAAAACATTACTGAAAGCATCCTCACATTAAAAAGTTATTATTCCCACCTTTTTATGTATAACACCTTTTTTGTTTAATGTCTAGTTCCAGTGTTTGCGTTGCATGCATACACTGTTTGGCAGGTTGAACTTTTATATAGTTTCTTGTCATATCCATTTGAGCTTATGTCACATCTTAACAAAACTTTTTGTTTTATTGAAAACCTTCAAAAAAAACCCACCCCCCAATGCTCCCCGAAAACCTTTTAATGTAATACTAACAGACAAAATTATGTGCATCTTCAAATGTTGAAGTTTTACCCTCCTAATAGGAACAAAAGTGCCAAACTGACAGCCACACTGATAGACATGAGTTAACCTAAAAGAAAGGTTATACATACTAAAACACATGGTGCAGCCTGTGCGTCTACTTAGTGCTTACTGGTTTTGTCTTAGCTTTATAGCTCTGCTAGCTGGGAAAACCCCTGAATGCTTTCAGAGAACATTATGTCCTAGCCAGTTTTTCTTTCCTTATATTTGTCTTCAGCCAGTCACTCTCCACGAGCCCATAACAAGTTTCTATTTATCAAATTGTCTCCCTGGAGACATCAGAACCAGACAGCCATTTTCTCTCTATCGGATTGTTTCCATGGAAACATGAAGATCAGGTGCAGAATTGCTACTAAGCAAACATGTATTTGCTAGAAAAATGTCATAATATTCAATATTCTATTTCATTTACTGTCTGTCTTAAAACTTGTTACCAAATCAATCTAAGGTCCTTAATCCAGTAATTCCCCTATGCAAGAATGAGACAAAGCACTTTAATTTTTGTTTTCTCATGCTTTTTTAACCAGGGTTTTTTTTTACTTTGTATTGCCTACATTTCTTAAAACTGAACAAGAAGAGAGAGAAGAAGAAAAAGAACAACATCACCTGTTTACAGTACTTATTACACTTAAAAATAACTGAGAAAGCTTTACTTTATAGCATGTAAAGAAAACACACCACAAAAATAGTACTAATTAAGAAAGTATGTCTTCACTTAGTTGATTTTCTCCCCTCTTCCCCTCCCCAAAGCATTTTTTCTGAACATTAATGACATGAAATAGGGTATATACTTTAGAGTCCCTTACAAGTTCAACAAATTCTGAAAAAGTCCAATATTTCCAGATTTTCTACTGTCATATTTCACAAATATAATTGTTGCATTGTAAACCCACATTAAGTTACTCTGTATCTCCCAAATCCTGTCTCTGCTTCATTTCCAACATACTTTTGATTCTTGTAGACCAGTCTTCTGCTCCCTTCCTTCTCTCCAACATTTTTCATTGAAAATTTTGAAAAGGTTTACCAGTACAATCTCTCTCTGTTTTTTATTACCAGAAGAACAAGAAGCAGAATCTCTTTCTGTTTCACAGCTTACTTTTTGTTGGACAAACTTTTGTATTTCCTCCTTAGCATGTACTTCATCAAAAAATGATTTTATTTCTCCAGGGAAGAGTACTTTGAAGACAGTTGGGTACAACAGTTTAAATTTCACACCCGCATCTTGACATTCCCTGAGTAGTGGAATAAATTTGGTCCTCTTCTGCCTGGTGTACAATGAGTAATCATTCTCCACAAACACTCTGAAGTATCCCACTTTTAGTACTTTGTCCTTCTGCCACAGTTTTGTCAGAATCAACTCCTTCTGCTGCTAGGATGGCATCTTTACTGTTAAAGGTCTAGATTGCTTTCTCATAGCCAGGTTTGGAGCATACACATGATGTGTCCTGTCATCTAACAGCTGCTGCTGTGAAATACCAGTCCAGTTGCTTATTTGCGCTTTCATAAAATTAGTGCAGTCTGTTACTTCCAGCTTCTCTGGTATAGCTGAAAATGTCAAGTTTTCCCTACGCTCTCTGTCCTCTTAATTCTTTTATTTGTTGAAACATCTCTTCCTGAACAGTCTCATATGCAGCCAGCCTTTTTTTCATTTCAACATCTGAGTTTTGCAGCTTTATCACATCATCTGCATATGGTTTTAAAGCTTCTTCCATTTTTTCCAGTCGTTTGTTGTTTGAGTTGATATACTCCATCAGTGTTTCATTTATTTTAACCAGGTCTGTATGCATTGTTCTTATACATTCCTGTAGGTTACTCAAATTCATGTCTGGATATTCCATTGCTTTGTGCTGAACAGCTGCAGAACTTTCCACAGTTTGTGTTTCTTCCTCACTTTTTGTAGCTGAGTTTTCCCAGGTGCTCTGTAATATTAGCCAGTTACTGAAATTTACCCATAAACACAAGTCTGCTTGCTGTGTCTGCTGAGGTTTCTGTTATCACAAAGGGAGAGTTAGAATTAAGCTGTTACTTAATGTGCAGCCATCTTGGAGGTCCACCTTTTTCTGCAATATTTTAACCTTTGATAACCCCTGTAAATAATTCCTATTACATCTTCCCCACATCTCTTTCTCTCTTATTTCTACCATGTTGTAAAATCTATTTTCATTTATTTCACTGTCTGGCTATCTCTTATGAAAAATGTTCCATCTTTGTTGTTAAATCTTGAATCAGTTCTGTTATGCATTCCTTAAATTCCTCTCTCTCTAAGAAATAAGAAAAGAGCCAATGTCTCATTTTAGCTTCAATGCCTTGAATCTGTCTTAGTCTTTATTGGTGCAAGGTCTGAAATAGTTGTTGGGTACATTGCTAAGCTTTCATTTAAGTATTCTTGCTCATGTTAAATGTATTTTCAGTGTAGGCTGTGCACAAGGCAGTACAACATTTGTGGAGTTTTTTTTTTATTCCTAAGCTGCTGGAAGTACTCCTTCAGTTGCCTTTGATGTCCTCTAGACTTCATCATCACATTGCTTCTGGGTACTTCCATCAGCTTAGGAATGAAGAAAACTCCACAAATGCTGTATTGGCTTGTGCACAACCTACAGTGAAAGGTAGAAGTAATAAGAACAGCTCACTTCTTCCTGTGCTCTTTTCTTTTGATCCTGGACTTCTGTGTTCTTCCATTTGCTTTCTTTATGTACCTTATTTCTATACCTGGCTTGGCTATATGTATTACATAGTATTCACAGGTTTTGAAATAATGCCATTCTTCTTTCGACTCCACCTATTTCCTCTTCTGCCTGAGGTGTTGGAGGCCCAAGTTATTCCTTGAATGTCTGCACTTTTCCTCCTGTCAATTTCCAGGCCTTCAGACTAGTTTCTGCTGACCTTTGAACCTTCTTTGTCCACTGCTTGCAGCCGATTGTGGTCCGTTTATGCTGGTGGTTGACAGTTTCACTGGGGATGACTTTGGAATTTCTGAGTATACCCCAGTGCCTTTTCCTTGCTAGAAGGTAATCTATCAGTTGTATATTGACCATTCTTTTATTTGATTTTGTGACTCTGTCTTTGTGAACCTTGTGTTGGCCACCATTGTGCTGTTTGCATTAGAGGTCTGCAATGGCCTGCCCTTTGTTCTGATACTCCACTGTTAGTGACCCAGGCAGCCCTTGTAGTAGTAGAAGGTCTTGTGACTGCTGCCCGAATGCACTTTTTTCCTCGCCATCACAGCCCTGCTGTGGGGCATATGTGCTCTGACATCTCTGACTGTTTAAAGACTGTTTCACAACAGTACCCACAGCATTTTTTGTCTGTTTTTGTCTGAAGTACTAGAAACTGGAAATCAAGCCTTGTGAGTTTGCTGCACTGTCCTTCCACCTTACCTTCTAGATGCATAGGATACCTAGTCTCCTCACTTCCATCACGTCATCCACTTTCAAGCTGCGCCTGTCAACAAACCTATATATTGTTTCCACATCCAGCTGTTGCTCCCCAATGTAAAAGTTGTGTACGTATTAACTGTATAGAAAAAAGGGCTGTAGTAAAATACCTTTCTTTCATCCTCTACCTTTGTTGCTGTCTTGCACTCTATTGCTTTCTCTCCTTTTTCCTTGTTTTCTTCTTCCCTCAACTGCACTGTATCTTCTGAAGCATTGAAGAGTGAGAGCTGATGTGGTTCTTGATGTGAATAAGGAGTGTGTTTAGCAGTCTGGCAATTTTTACACTGGGAGATTCTAATGACTGTTGCTTCAGTCCACCTCCTCCGTTTTTTTGAATTTCTAAATTTTTAATTTATGCATTTGTTAACCAAGTAAAAGAACTGGCTTTCTGATCCTCTTCAGCCATGAGTGAGGCCACAAGGGCAAGGATGACTGCAGTAAATATGGACATTTTAGCATCCTCAGTCAAATAGAAGTTTTTTATGAGGTACAGAGAAACAGAAGTTCTCGAAACCTATGCAGATGTAGTGAGAACATATAGACTCCACACATTGATCAGGTGTCAGGATTAAACCATAGAACTTGGAGCTGTGAGCAGAAGTGTAGAAATGTTGACCACTGAACTGCCAGGCTTCTCAGGATGGACCTTATTTTTAGATTTATCATGATGGTAAATGTGTAATTTTTATCTGTGCCCCAGAGAGCGTCGGTCACCAAGCAGTCCCTTTCCAAGTGGCTTGAATGTTGCATTATATATTGCCATTTGGTGATTTATAACATGTTGAAAAATGCTATGGTTTAAATTTATTTTACTAGAGGTATGTCTTCTTCCCATGCTTGTTTCAGAAATGCCTTCTTTGTAGATACTTGTGCAGTAACCATGTTGTCCTTGGGCCCACCTTCACCAAGCATAGTGTCTTGTCTATGACCGTAGGAGTTTTACTTTCTTTAATTGATCCTTGGGCTGTCCATTGGTTCTTCTACCTTGGTGGATTTACTGCTGGTTATCAGTCCATATTTTAGAGAGAGTTCAGATTTTGTAAACACCTTTACTAAGTTATCACTTAAGTAAGCAAGCTTACATTAACAGAAAGGAAAATAAACCATATTAACATTTTTCCATTTACATACATAGATATTTATCTTTTCATTGCAGTTATCATCAGTCCAACATTCCATTACATAAGTTACTGAATTCCTGCCTCCCCTTAAACCTCAATCCTCCTCCAACTGAACATTAGGTTGTCAGTCCATTTTGACTTATGCAGAAGCGAACGCTTTTTTAAAATGCATGTTCTTCTTGTATCAGGTGAACAAAGGGACTATTCTTAGTAGGCCCATAGTAGGATCGTGCAATGCCAGTGGCCTTGAACTGTCCAAAAGCCAAAGCCAAATAAAGGGAGTTGCATTTAAATTGAGCAAGAAGGTACTTGCGTATTGTTTGTTAGTGTAGATGTCAGATTTTCATTGTTTCTTAATTTGCATGATGTATGCTTTCTCAGCTAGTGTGCTGTTCTCATATAGTCATCCTGAGGATGTTGCAGTCTGCCATTGGGCTATAATACCCCTGAGTTTTTGAGCTTACAAGAAAAATTGTTGAACTGTGATTGAGTTCAGGTCATTGACCCACCAAAATGGGTTTCTTTATAGATGTGCAGATATGGTAAGAAAGCAACTGCTATTTACTTGGGTAGGATTGTATCTGTTTACGGTTTCTTTGCCTTACATACTCACAGGCTTTCACGCTGTTGCAGTTGTGGTTTAACAGACAAGGTTTTTGTTCTGTTTGCATACTAATGGCCGTCCTTAATCCTTAGACTGCGTTGAAGAATGGCGAAACCACTGAACCACAGATCATCGGAGAAAAAAAGCCTTCTGGTGCAAAAAGGAAAAATAAAAAGAAGAACAAAAGCAGGAAAAGAAGCAACACTGCCAAGAATCGACAGGTATATTGTTCATGTGTTACTAAGTTAGATATTGTTATTAGATAGTGTGATGCTGTTGTACTTGGTGAATCAGAAGGTTGTAAAAACCACTAGCTATAAGACATTTATGTCTTGGCAGTTTTGGCAGCTTGGCATATTTGGCAGAGTTTTGAAAAAAAAAACTGCAGTTGCACTAACTTTTCATTTACTATATTCTGTCATGATCTTTTAGAAAGTGTTTTCCTTCTAAATAAGTCGTGGTCTTTTAATTGTGTTAACTGGCAGTTTATGCCATAGAGATTGAAATATAACTAGTTAACAGTGGTGGTGGCAATTTTGATTTCTTATTTGCCCCGAGTAATATTGCAGAATGAGACATTTTAAGCAGTAAGGAATGGTAGCATTGTACTTAAGATTATTAGGGATTTTTTGAATGGGCCGAAACAAATGGATCATCTTTTTTGCTGGTCTCTAGTTAGTGGCAAGGTGTTGTCAATTCCTTGAATTAGTGGCAACATCAAATTCCTCCTCTACAAGGCTCAATGAAGTCAAGGGAAGTTGTCTGCCGCAGTGGTCCTCAGTTATTTCCCCATCCTGCAAGCAGTTTGCTGAAATGTATTTGTAGTATGGTTGGAACCAGATGCAACTTCACTGGTACCATCAGCACTGATTTTGCTGCCCATGAATCCTTGTGTGCCAAAGTATGAACTGGCTTTCCATCTTCATTTTAAATTTGAGGATTTATTAAACTTGCACCACCACCTAGTTGGAATAGATTTTAAAGTGAAAAGGTGAAGGGTCCCTTGTCTGTGGGCATGTAGCATGGTTTAGTGTACGTGAGCATGAAACTAGGCCCAGATTGACAAAGCCTAGATGATGTACCAAATCTGGGACTCTGAGGGCTTCCCTCAGTTTGAATTTGATTTGATAAATCTTCTCAGAATTCCAGTTTTGTCTTAGGATATTAATTTCTTTACAAGTGGCTTCATGGGAAGGCCTCCAACTGTGTGATATTGTGATTTACTTGTGGCAGTTTTGTCCACATGCTAGTTCACTTTATTCAACATTCACATCCTTCTCCCAATGTGGTTTACCCGTGTAAGGAACAGAATTTTCACTGGCAGCCTGTTCGCCTAGATACCACTCCCCCATGCTATTTCCAGTACATTTTGACAGCCTTATTTCTCAGTGTGGTAGAAGTTTACTAGGTACCTGTGAACAAGAGCCCTTATTTATTTTACACTGTTTTTTGGTGTTTTATGTGTACTTGTCTTCACTTTGCAAGATATCTCTCTAATAGCAACTTCTCCACCACACACAGTCCTATTTTGCCTTCTTCAGGTGACTGTAGAGGCTGTTTAACATGACATAAACCGTTAAGGCTCTTTTAAGCACTGCAAGAAACATTTCCCTCAGCTCCCTCTAAGGCTTCCTGTGCCACTGAGCATGAAGAATAACAATGCCTTCCATTCGAAGTTTGTAGGGATGTGACAGATCCTCATCTTCCACATCACCTCAAGAAAATCCACACTTTTTGATAAAGCCCTTAGGTTAAGAGTTCACAGATTGGTATCAGTTCTTCTCATTCCTTAAGAAAGATATTTGTAAATATTGGAGATGCATAATGGCATGATTTTGGGGCACCCCTCTTCTTGAATCTCCTTAAAAGGTGACAACTTAGTATTTGAGGTTCCTTTATTTTGTTCTTTCAAATTCAAGAAACCAGAGCACCTCTGCTATGATGACTGTGATTTTTGGTCTTTTTTGGGAAAAAAAAATCTAGTGACAGTTTGCTTTGTCCTCTGCCGAGTATAAGTGAAGTGACCTTGGCATTTGGCATCCCTTTCTTTGGAGAACTCATTTATTGCTTAGCTGTAGCAAAAGTCTGTGGAGCTACTACCTTGACTCTTCACTTTCTTTGACCGTCTTTCAGTCTTTGCTTATTTCCAAGCTTCTCTGGTAGGATGTGTTGGACAGAGTCACTAAGGGTCTTGACCTGAGAATAAGTGGAAAGCTCTCAAGTTAATCATGACAGGCATCAATGTTTGTTTCCATGGTGTTCATTTTACTTTCAGTATACTGATGTAACAGCTAGGTCTACTTTGGAAGGTGTGTATTTGAGCTATCTTACAAAATATTCATATTTGAAATATCTTGTTTGAGGTGAATCACAATGCAGAAGATTGCCGTTGAGCTGTTAATGACCTTCTTATCATACAGGATTTGTGTTTCTTGGCCTCTGTTTGCGTGTTGTGCCATTCTGAGCAAGTCGTTTAAGTCTGACATTGCTTCTGGAATAAGGTGTATGTGAGGTTGGTGCTGTAAACTAGTTAACAAATACAAATATGCAATTAAAACATCTTATTCTCCTTTGGATGGTAATTATGACTGAAGAACATAGATGTTTATTATGGTTGCTCGCTTTCAAGGTCTAGTTTTCTTTGAAGAACCTGCTCTGACAGGTGAGGGCTTGTAGAAAACATCTGAACCCCTTTTAGTTCTGGGAGTTGTGTGTGACTCTTATCAGAGAGGCGAACCTCTTCATACATCCCAAAAGAATGGGCTTCATCAGTATCATAAAAATGAGTTGTAAGTCACCCCTCGTGTTTTCTGGGAAAATATAAGAAATCTCTAGCTGTTCAAAAAAATCAGTTGCAGTCATGACTCCTTCAGAACTCAGGATACATGGTTGGTAGATGGGGATGTGCTGTTTTTGCATGCGTCTTGAACTTTACCTCAAGCGTATGGATAAACAGTGGTTAAATTTCTCCAGAACCTTTTGAAGTCCATTAAAACAAATTGCTCCTCAAGTTGTTTCCTGCTCAGGAAACCGTAGCCAGAAAACTTCAAAAAGCTCTGGCTCCACCTGCCTTCTTCATTGTGACTGATGATTGTCTAATCCCAAGGAGGGAAGTTAGCAGTCAGTCAGGCTTTCTTCAGTACTTCCGTGCTGTCTCAAGAAGCAGCATCTTTCGGGCTTCGCAGGAGCATTGAGCTTTGTTCAGCTAAGAGTTTTACTTATGACAGACAAGTCCCTGTTGTGGAACCCCTCCACCCAGAAATTATTGCCTTTGTAGAAAAATAGTTTTATTTTCTATTTTTTGACAAAAAGTGGTATTTTCCATTTAAGAAACACAGTATTTTTACAGTATCTTAAGTTTCCTGTCAGGGACTGCTGTTACTTTTTAAAATGTTTGTGTTTCGGGCTAATTTTATGGAAAGTTTTATGTACTACTTATGTAAACTTTGACTTCTGCAGAACAGAAAATGTTCATACAAGAACAATTTCATTGTTGGTGTAGTGCTTATACTTCATGACAACCTACCTTCCACTGTGTGTGTGTGTGTGTGTGTGTGTGTGTGAACTGTACTAATAGGGGATTTCTGTACTATTTTAACTTTTTTAACTTGAGTGACTCGGGGAAAGTGTTGAGTCTGTGTGCTGCTTGAGAACACTCTGACAATTTACATTGTGACTGACTTGTCCCAGCAACTTGTATTGCTTTTAGTTCATCTATCCAGATTACGGCATGGATACTCATTCTCGTCCAGCTTCCTGTTTTCTTGTAGTACCTAGGAAGAAAGTGACTTACCAAGGAGTCCTTACTGTTGTGGACTCAGTCTGTACCTCATTTGATAGTGGGTGTACCTGCAGTGGCCATTGGTTGTTTTAGTCCACTCGCTTACCTTTCCAGCTTCCTCTGTTGTAGTCCTTTCTTCCAGTACAAGTCAGAGGTCAACCATGTAATCTTCAGCTGTTTGAATGTTTGATATGAGCATGGGAGAACCATCTGTAGGTCTGAGAAACACTCCAAGAAATTCTTCTCAGGACAACCAGGGCAAGTGACCCTTAGACTGGGCAAGCATCTCTGCTTTGAGTTGATTATTTTCTGCTGGAACTCCTGTTAAGAAAAAACGAAGTTAAACATTATTTTTTAGATGACATTTTTACTGTAAAAATGAGTTCCTTTTCTTAGCTAGACAGATGTTACAGCCAGTCAATCCTGGGCATCACTTAGAGTTATTCCTCAGGAAATAGGGTATGATGAGTCTGATTTGGACAGAAGTAGGGCTTCTCCTGCCATTTCTGAAGTCTGAATCTGAAGAAAATGTTAGTCCCTTTCCTTCTGTTGAGGATTTAGTCCATTGCCAGGATGAATGAGGCATTTTTACAGACAACAAATTAATGTTCCCCCTGAACATAGGAGATGATTTAATTTACTACAATTATGTTATTCTGCTCCCATACTTCCTATAGTCTAGCCTTTGAGAATGTGTTGAATGCTTCCAGTACTCATCCTGACACCCAGGCATCAGTCCTTAAAAAAGAAGGAAGCTGTAATAGAGTACCTCAGACTAATAAATTTATTTTCTCTCACCTTAAAGCTGATCTGGCAGTTATTTCTATAGTTACTCCATTTGGCAATAGGCTGATCCTCAATATCAACCATACACCTGCTGATAAAGAAAGGAAGGCCTTGGTCTGTATAGGTAAGAACATTTTCTTCTTCAACTTTAGCCTTTAGAATCCTGAATTACCAGACATATATGTGGAAATGTATGCCCTTTCACCGGGACAGAATGGGGGGATTTTGGCTTCCATTCTTCCTTCTGAAGAAAACTGTTTTCTGAACCAAATTGTTTCTACCCTTCCCTGGGTATCTAAACATGCATTGAAGCGTGTGTATGTTGTGTGGACACTGGGTCTACAACTAAATCTACTGCTGCAGTATTAAGATATGCTTGATTGCTTAACCAAAAGTTTGCTGATGAGGGGAAGTCTGAAATCTTGGATTCCACTTTAGATAAGATGGTATTGCTTGGTTCTTTGTGCTATACTTTGGTGTAGCTATAGCTCCATGGGTATTCATAAAATGGCCCCAGTCAGAGCTTATTGTAGACTGAATGATATGCCCTTTTTTCCTTATTTAGATGACTTGCTTATCTTTGCAGAGACACTATCCAGATGAAAAAGTCATTAACATGGGTTATGTCTCTCTTGACTGATCAGGGATTCTAGATAAATATTGCAAAATTCTCCTTTGACTCAAGTCATACAGGATTGTATTTCTGGGATGCCTTATAGATTCTTCTCTTCAAAAGGCCTTTTTGACACACGACAGTGCGTCTTTATCTGTAATTTTTCCCATAATTCTCCAGTCTGTCTGAGACTTCTGCAGGAGAATTTCACAGGACTCTAGGGTTCAAGGCTTCAATGATTCTCATGATGCTTCCAGTCATCTTATATATGAAAAAGATAACACTGATTTCTAAAAAAATACATGGTCCCAGCATTTGCATTCTCTGGAGTATCAAATTCCAGTTTTAGGTTTCATAAAAAGGTAACTGGATTAGTGCAGACAACAAATCTGACTGAATCCAGGTCTTTCCTCTTCTCTTCTCATACCCCCAAGCCAATCTGTCACTAGAGAGACATCAGATTTTGCTTTCGGTGCAGTTTCCACATGGATAAAAGTGCGAGACTTGTAGAATCCTTCATGCAGACCAAAGCACATCAGTTTAGAGGCAGTGTTGGCTGTGATTCCTACCTCAAAGACTCTCCATCATCTTTGGTCCACAGAACCTCTTCAAGTTGTTGCAGACAACACAACAGTCAAGTGGTATATAAACAAGCAGGGAGGTGTAAGCTGGCATTTGGTGGCTTGTGAGTTAGCTCATCTGTTATTCCTTAACCTTCCAAGTGTCTTAAATTCAGACAGAGCAAAACAAAGTGGCAGACCAGATGAGTAGGATCAGGTTAGACCCTAACTAATGGAAATTGAATGATAGAGCCTTCAAGGAATTGATCCATTTGTAAGAACACCTTAAATAAATTTGTTTGTCTCCTTTCAAAACAGACAACTAAACAAGTTTTTCTCCAGGATTCCGTGCAAGCAAGCCTGGAAAGTAGGTGCAGTTTTCATTCCCTTGGAAGGGAATGTTCCTTTATGCCTTCCTACTGATATTCAGGGTAATTCTGAAAATTCAAAAGGATGCCCCAGATATAATTGTGGTGAGCCCCTTTTGGCCCAGGCAACATTAGTTCTCCCTTTTATGGAATTGGTAAGGAAAATTACTACAAGCTTGCTTACAGACTGGATCTGTTCACACAAGACAGGAGGATTTTAATACACCCCAATATCAATCAGCTTCCGTTGACTAACTGGATAATTCACTTTTAATACCTTTCTGGCACTTATTTCATGAGGCTATGCAGCAGGTGCTGGAGGAGGCAAGAAAGTCTGCTACTTGGAAAGCCTATGTTGTTAAATGGAAGTGATTTTCTAGTTGGTGCATGACCAGTAACCTGGGGCCATCAGGGATATTTTGCAAATATTTGCATGAGTTAATATTCTCTGGCCTCACTTATTGATCTTGCAGCCATTCATGCGTGTCTACCCATGGATCTTCCTCTCTCTTCTCTGCTGGGAAATGTTTTTTGAAATTAGTTTTACACATGATGCTTCCTCATAAACAGGTTGCTCATACTTGCGATCTTAACTATGTACTGGAGAAATTGACGGTCACCTTTTGAACCTGCCCATCAAGCTGACTGAAGCTTCTTAACTTGGAAAGCTATACTCATTGCTCTGACTTCTGCAAGAAGAGTGTCAGAGTTCAAACCCTTATGTTGGATGAGTCCAATCTCATTTTCAACAGGGATAGGTTCTCTTTAAGAAGAAACCCCTCATTTATGCCTAAAATGGTTTCAGAGCTGGCTTTAAATCCAAGCCATCAATCTCCCCGTTTTCTACCTAGAACCTAAAAAACAGGAAGAAAGGATTCTGAATACTCTGGATGTGCATAGGCAGTTCAGGTACTATTTTTTAACATCTTTAATATATTATCACTTAAGATATAGACAAACATACGTTAATATAATACATATATATATGGTAGCGTTGTCGCCTCACAGTAAGACTCTGACCGGTTCGACTCTCTGCTAGAGCATCTTCTGCGTGGAGACGTGCGTGAATGGGCGTACCTTCGTTGAAGGTTATGCATTAGGGCTGGCAACAAAGCACATAAAAATCAACTGCCAATCATTAGCGGACTGGAGTTCTGCTGTGGCGATCCCTAACCGGGAAAAGCCGAAAGACAACAACATATATATATATATATATATATATATATATATATATGTGTATAAAAAAAGAAAAACTATATCAACGTTTTTAGTTGCATGTATTGTACATCACATATGTTTTTATAACTATCATCAGTCCAACGTTACATAACTCAATTCCTGCCTTACTTTAAATGTCACTCTTCCTCCTGAAAATTATTCTGCATGCATTTTCCCACAATTTCCATTTATTTCTATGTAATTTGCTCCTTCCCTTTTCTAAAGGTCCCACTTCCAGTTCTTTAATCTGTTACAACAATCAGTACTTCAACTACAGTTGGTTTAGACTTTGATTTTATTTTTTAATAATTGCTTTTTTGGCAGCCATCAGAATTAAACTTAAGGCCTTACAGTATCTAGGCAATTCAGATCATGTGTCCCAGCTGAAAATAAACATTTCCTTAGTTACTTACACCCGTTTGGTCACTCAGTAAACAAGTGTGTAGCATGCAGGTCCAAGGAAGTTAACCACTCTAATTATCCCTTATTGGACCCATCAGTGAGTACACTACCTCCCCTGGCATGTACCTAACCAGACATATGCAACAGTTGGAATGGAGTCAGAGGTTTCTAACCAGGAGAATCCAGGGTATGAATAATCAGTTCTGCGCAGATTGCCATAAGGCCCTATCTCTTTACTCAGTCTCCTGTAGGTTACTGAAAGGTGATCTTTGCCTGGCATATGAGGCATCCTCAGACCCAGCTCTGATGGACATCATGCACTTTTGCAAAACAAAATGCACCAGGAACACTGAAGTTTGCCTATGACAAAATAAAACATGCTGGAGAGACCGATATGTGTCTCAGTTTTCCTACATTATGGAAAAGGCTTCCCATCCATGTGAAGTGGAGTTCATCCCTGACCCTTTTCAGGCAAAACCTTGATCATTGGGTAGGAAATCATAAATTCACCCCCAGTCTGAACCCCATGCCTCTGATGGACAGAGGCCGACAGTAAGTTAACTAATTCGAAACTTGCATGTCCGCCCACCCCCCACGTAACCCCTAGCTACCTCCTTACTTACCCCTACCATATAGGCTTTCAGTGTACTGTAGGACAAAAACGGTTTGGGTTGCATGGCTAGGCTTATAAAAAGACCCTGCTGGTCATTAGCCTGGTACAAACCTATGAATGTATGAGTACGCTAGAGAATTTTTAGAGTCTGCCAACCAACTCATTGCACTTCCAAAACCTGTGTTAGCAGTTACATCTTTCTTTCCCATCATACCTCCAACATTTGCCATCTGTCTGAGGAAAAATTCTTTGAAGTCTGCCTGGAAAATAAAAATACCTGTACAAGCAATTCTAAGCAGAAATACAAAACCTTCTAGACTCTGTTGTATACTTGAGAGCCATGCATATGTCCTTTCATTGTTCCATTGTAAATTGCTTATCCAGTCTGTCTTCCAAATCTTTCCTAACCTCCTCTTGATTCTTATAATTATCATGCAGCGTTTTATATACTCTAGTAATTACTCCTTCAACAGCAGCTTCTGTTCTAGATTCAACTAAACTCTACCAAAGCAGGTCTTTCTATTGGGATTCTCCCATCCCTTTCTCTTTGCCTATACTCTGATATCAGTCAGGGAAGACATTCTCTATCTTTCAATCCAAATGTCTAGTTGACCTTATTCCATTCCATTACCTTTCCTTCTCTAGTTAATTACTCCCGATACCTTGGTTCCTTTGCCAGTTTTCTCCAGTAAATTCCAGCCCCTCTTGCCTATTTTCTGTACCCCTCTTTGTAATCATATCTATCAGCAAAATGTCCTTTCTTTATTCTCATGTTGGCTTAGTTCTTAAATGTTTTCTGCAACTTTAGGAATATAATATTCTGTATGGCTATCATCTTTAAGGATCTGCATCTAAAATCATGCTCTCCTTATTTCTTGAATTTCCCCCACTTCATTGTCATTCTTTTCCACATTGAATTATAAATTTCTTCGGTTTAAGTGTGTAAGCCTCAACTGTGTAGCTGTAAAATATCCTTTCAAATCAGCTAATCCTAAACCATATTATTGTCTTAGAAGTATCAACTCAACCCACTTGACCTTTGACATCTTTCCCTTCCAGATAAATTCCTTCAGCTCTGCATCATTGTCCACAACTTTCCCACTGGTTGATAAAAAATACGCCTGACCTGTATATAAAACCAAAGAGACTAAAAACTTTTTTGGTTATTGTTATCTTACTATCCATATCCATAAACAAGAGCTTCCAGTTTCTCAGGTTTTGTATTATCTTTTGTTTAGTCTCCTCCCACATTTCTTTAGCTGCCATAACATAATTCTTTTAAGTCTATACTTTTAAGTTTTTCATCTTATGGTGTCCCCATAAATATGGGTGTTGCTGAACTAGTTTGTGTGGGTACATAATTTATGGCTGTAGCCTTTGTTTTTATCGTTATTAATGTTATATCCCAAAAAGACTTGAAACTGTCTCAAATTATTCCACAAGACTGAGCTGTCCTTTACTGGATTTTTCAGGTACAAAATACTACCTTGTGCAGAAAAAGCCAGCTTTTCTTGAGTACCAAACCATTTATAGCCATGAATTTCTTAGTCTCTTATTTTCTTTGCCAGTGGCCCTAAATGTAAAGCAATAAAGGTGAAAGAGGACATCTCTGCCCGATTCCTCTGTTCAGGCATAACTTGTCAGAAAGGAACCCTCTCACTTCAATACTTGCGTGCAATCCTCCATATCGCCTCCTCATTAATCTTATTTTATCAGGAAATGCAAATGCTTTCCTTGCCCTACTCATAAAATCCCAGCTTACTCTTTTTTGAATACTTTTTCTGCATCAAGACTCACTAACAATAGCAGTATTTTTTTACATTATGCTTCCGTCTGGATCATCGTTCTGTTAATATTGCCAAAAGTTTCCCTTGCCTCCCCTCCCCTCCACAAAGCCACATTGAGCCATATCTACCAGTTTTGGCATTACCTTGCCATTCTTTTAGCTAATATAGACAAAATCACTTTATAATCATTGTTGAAAATTGAAATTGGTCTTCCCTCCTAGGTTCCAAACTTCCACAGGAATTCTGTCTATTCTTGGAGACTTTCCTGCAGAATGATTATATGTCACTGTCTTTTATCTCATCTCCTCCTGTCTTAACTGTTAATTGTTGAGCCTCATTTACCTCTAACCTTGCCGTATTTAAATTTTCTATAAATATTTCCATGTGTGATTTTTTTTTTTGATTTCCTCATTCATCTTTTTATACAAATGATCATATAATTTCCATAATATCTCTAATACCTGTACAGGAACTCTGGGTGTTTTTCTTGATCTGATGTCTTTTTCAACTGTTCTTCAATTGATGGGTCTCTCCTGATTTCAGACACTTCTTTAGACTTTGGCTCCATAGTTAGGGCTGTTGCCCTTATCTTTAATCGTCACCTTTCACCTGAATTACCTCAGATCTCATTTGCCACTTCATCATTTGGACATGGTCATCTGTAACTCAAGTGGGATTACGTCAAGTTATCTTTATCGTAGGATTGTAGGAGGTTTCTAGGCTATTGACCTGGAGGTCATTTTAAGCCTAGCCTTTTCATCCACTGCAATACCATAGATACTGTAGTCAATACACAGGATTGTATTTAGTAATGACTGCCCATGTTCAGGAGGATTGTGGGTGCTATCCTCGGTAAGAATTTACAGTGCCCCATCCACTTGTCCAGGTTCCTTCTGAACAGTGTCATAAAGGTGGTCTGCTTCACATGAACTGCCAGCCAGCCTATTCAAAAGACGTGGCAGTCACTGGGAGACAAATATGTCCGTTCAAGTCGCAGGCCATATTTAGGTCCCTGGGGCGGGTAGCTCTAGTCCTGTTTGATTTACTGATGTGCAGCATATTCTTTAGGTTTGGATCCGAGATTGCTTTGTAAAACAGGCATAAGTCTCCCCTAAGAAGTCTGTAAGATACTGAGTATAGTGACAGGGACTTCAGTCAGTTTGTGTAAGGCACGTGCTGGAGTCCCTTGATCTTGATCTTCTTAGTTAGAAATCTCTGAGGTCTCTGCAGTTGCTTTGTATGGTACAAGCTGAAAGGGGCATTATACTCAATTATGGGGGTAATTATTAACTGGTGTAGAGGCGTTATAACCTCCTTTGCTTTAGAGGCAATGCCTTTGCTAATAACGTGTGCTATGTAGAAAGCCTTCCTTACTACAGTAGACACATGGTGGTCAAAGTTAAGGTCTCAGTCTACTTGTGATTTCAGATCTCTTACTACTACTTAGGTACATAGGGTATTGTTGTTAATTTGATAGTGTGAAGGGATATTGCTTTTACCAAAGAGAATGATGATGTATTTCTTTGCATTCAGTTTGTGACCGTGACTAAGACACCAGTTGGTCTGTGTAAGACCCTCCTGAAATGTGCCGGCATCATTTGGGGATTCAGTAATTGCACCCAGTTTGCAGTCGTCAGCCACAGTCCCTTAGTTTTTGCCTGAACATCTGAGAAGTATATACCAAACAGTAGGGGAGCCCAGCACTGACCCTTGTCACCCCACTGGTGACAGGTCTGCTGGTTGATGTGAAGGTTCCCACTTTGATGGTGTGTGACCGGTTTGTGAGCCAGTTGGCAACCCATCATACAACAAAGGTGTTTACATTCAGTTTGCTGTGTTTATCAGTAATGTCTGAGTGTGGCATTGCGTCAAAGGCCTTTGCCAAGTCACGGTATACTGTGTGCATAGATTTGCCCTCGTCAGTGGCCCTGGTCACATTTTCAAAGAAATCCACTAGGTTTAACAGTTGGTATCTGCCCTTGATGAAGCCGGATTGGGTCAGATCCAGGGTTTGGAGGTCGTCTATCTTTATTTATGAGGCTCATGATATGTTCCATGGCTTTACAGATGAGGCTGGTCAGACTTGCGGGTTTATAATTCCCTGGGTCTGTTGCTAAGCCACCTTTTTGGAGAAGAATAACTGTTACTATTCTTCATTCAGGTGGTGGTGCTGCGGTAGCGTTGTTGCCTTCCAGCAAGACGTTGTCCCGTTCAATTTTCAGCTAAAGCGTCTTCTGTGTGGAGACGTGCGTGAATGGGCGTACCTTCGTTGAAGGTTGTGCGTCAGGGCTGGCAACTCTGCACGTAAAAATCTACTGCCAATCAGCGGACCGGAGTTTCGCTGTGGCGACCCCTAACCGGGAAAAGCCGAAAGACACAACAACCTTCTCCATTTTGCAAGAACAAAGCCTGTGGTTAGGCTGTGATTGAATAGGGTACTTAATGGTGATGCTACTTCATGTTTTAGTTTTAGATGACAGTCTGGGATGCTGTCTGGTCTTATAGAGGCTGTGGTTTTTGCTTTAGACAAGCCTTTAATGACCTGCTCTATGGATATGTAGGGTGGGATAGGGGGAGTTGGGGGCAAGGTTTGTAATAAGTTTGGAAGGGATACGGGAGTGAAATTTTCACCAGGTCTCTCTGCTAGCAGGTTTACTATCTCTGAAGGATCAGTGTGCATGATGCATGATACCATTAGTCACTAGTTCGGTACATGTTCGGGTCCTACCTTTTGGGCTATGTAGGTAGCTGTAAAAGGCCGTATGGTTATCCTGGGCTGTGATTGGTAAGTTTTTCTCCAAGTTAACCTTAGAGGATTTGACATGTCTTATGTGCCTATTGAGGTTGAGGAGGGTGTTTTTCCATTGTTGAGGCCTCGCCTTAACTTCTTGGACAGCAACTTTTTTAACTGAGGGGTCCGACAGTTGCAGTGGTGCATCTGTTTAACTCAATTCCCTAGAACAAACTCTTCAAACTTCAACAAGAGGAACAAACATAGTAGAGCTGGTCCTCACTAACATGAAAATGTCAAGGAACTTTTGTGCTAGTGATTTAGGGCTAGAGTAGGTTTCCCAGTTGATGGTGGGATAATTGAAATCTCCCATGACCAGAGTGTTGGGCAATATCTGGATTGACTCCAGTTTGGGCAAGCAGGCATGATGCGCATCGTGATCCATGGAAAGGGGATCTATAACTAGCTATGACTTGAATGGGGGTCTTACCCACAGTAATCTGAACTTGATTTTTTTCCCTAGTGGATTTGTCTATATCCTTTTCTTTTCTCACCTATCTTTCCATGTTTAAGAAAAAATAATAAACAACATATTGGTTATTTTTCTTGTAGTGCTAGGTGGAACTTGTGCCTCTCTTACTGATATTTGGGTACATTTTTTTTTTTTTTTACCATTGCTGGTATTTTCTGTGCACTGCTACTAAATTTAGTGATGTTCATCGTGTTTTACTGCTGCAGTCATTACACTTGGGTTATCCTGCCGTCAGGCGGTCCTGTAGTCATCCAGAGTTCCAAAGTCTTGGTCCGGCGTCGGTTGCTGTCGCCTCCTCCCTGACGTCAGTGCGTCAGGGGTATATAAGAAGCAGCCGATGCTATTTTCTCCAGTCTTTCTTGCCGCGCGGTGCCCGAAGCAAAAGCAGTTCGCAAGTGCCGGTCGGCCGACTCCTGAGATTTCAAATTCGATTTTCAGATCCAAAGTTTTCAATAAAGCTAAGTACCCCGTTGGGGAAGCTTTTTCTTACCTCAGACCGATGTCAGTAAAAGTTAATAATTGTATTTCTTGTGGGAAGCAAATACCTCATAAGGATTTTCATTCTTACTGTATTCCATGCCTAGGCCCAGATCACGACGTCACTAGTTGCTGGTTTTGTGCTAGATTTAACAAACGCACTATTAAACGTCGGTTTGATTTTGCTCGCCATTACTTTGGCCGAAGGTTTAATTATACAATGCTGTCGGAACATCCGACGACCGGAATTCACAAAAAACACAAAGATAAGGATAAGGACAGGCATCTAAGGCCCAAAACTGACGAAGCCTCTTCTAGGCCAGTCGCTGGTTCACTGGTTCTCAGTGAGGCACTTTCGCAGCCCCTGACACCCGCTACCTCAGAGCCACAGGCCGCGACCGACTCCTACGTGGAGCTGCCTAGGCCTCTGGATACTCAAGGTGTTGGGCCTACGGAGACTAACCCTTCAGATGGGTCCGGAGCCGCTGAGCAGGCATCTGCTTCTGAGGGTGTTTTCAGACCTTCACAGCTTACCATTGCATCTACAGCCAAGTCTAAAACTACATTAAAAACAAAGAAGCAAGTACAGCATTCACCCGGAGAGGCCTCCATGTCTAAAAAGCAGATGCTCAAAATGGCCGAAGACTTAATTACTCTGATCAGGGGTTCCCATCCCCCTCCTGAAAAAAGGCCTAGGCAGGATACAGACTATGATTCCTCTGACCAGGTTTCAATATATTTTGATTCCTCTTCAGACCAGGGATATTCTTTACCCCCCTATGCTGACTCGGATGCTGAAGAATCTATTCCTTCAGCCTCTCCTCCTGAGGATTACTCTTTTGGGGAAACTTTACATACCATGAGGGAGCATTTCCATTGGGAGGGCCAGGATTACTCAGAATCCAAGAAAAGGCTCGGAGACTTTCTTTTATTACCTCAGCACAGGCCCCTTGCTATTCCACCAGTGTTGGATATTGTGGACGATGTGTTCTCTGAATCCAGTTTAAATCCAGGTTCTTTACCCCCTGCTCCAGTCAAGCCAGACAGGTACTACAGAGTCCCTGACACTCACAAATTTCTTTATAAAAACCCTGCTGCTGACCCAGAAACTATTTCCCAGTGTCCCAAAGGGGTAAAGGCCTCCACGGCTAAAAATCCAGTTCCCTTAGACAGGGATTCTAGAGCATTAGACAGATGGGGGAAGAAAGTTTACACCTCTGCAACTTTAGCAGTGAGGGCTTTAAACTGCCAGTTTCACATGCTTAAATATCAACAATATTTACTGTCTCATTTAAAACAGAAAATGAGTACAAGTGCAAAACAACCTAATTTTAAGGAAATGCAGGATTTATTGCATGCAGCTGAACAAGTGGGAAAGCATACTTTGCAAAGTGGTTTTGATTCCTTAGAAGCTTCTTGTAGAGCAGCACTTACAGGATCTGTGATTCGAAGGCTTGGTTAAAGGAACAAAGCTTACCAGCTCATGTTAAGGCAAAATTATTGGATGCTCCTTTACAGCAAGATATTTTATTTGGTGTTAAGGCAGAAGAGGTATTAAAGAAAATGGAGGATAAGGCAAAATCTATGCAAAAAGTGAAGGATTTCTTACAGGTACAGCCACCAAGATTTAGCAGAATTTGGCCTACTAAAAATTGGTCCTTTCCAGTGTCAGGCCACAAAGAGGCAGATACAGATGCCCAAGAGGCAGATCTCAGCCCCAAGGCTCTTACAGACCACAACAGTGGGGTGCTTCAACTCCAAAAGGAGGTGAGGACAAGTCACAACCTTACAGGAAACAGTCCCAATGAATGACTTCCCCCTTCCAATGCCAAACTCTCCCCTTTTGGCAGCTCCCTTAGGGGGCGAAGCTAGCACTTTTTTCGCAAAACTGGGAAGCAATCACCCAAGACAAATGGGTGCTGAATACTGTGTCTCAAGGTTACAATTTCCACTTTCACACTTTTACCAAGGCTAAAAGGAATGCCAGACCTGCCACAAAATAAATGGGCGGAGGCACAAACAAATTACAGCCCTCATGGACATGAGAGCTATTCAAAAAGTACCATAGCAGGAACAAGGACAAGGATTTTACTCAAGACTTTTCCTGGTCCCCAGAAAGGACAAAGCCTGGAGACCCATACTAGACCTTTCCACTCTAAATACTTACCTGGATGTTCCTAAATTCAAAATGTTGACACTACAGCAGCTCCTTCCCATGTTGGGCAAGAAAGCTTGGCTTGTTACTTTGGACCTCAAAGAGGCATACCGGCATGTCCCTATCAGACAAAATTGCAGACGATACCTCAGATTCATAGCTGGTTCAATGCACTACCAATTCTCTGCACTGCCCTTTGGCTTATCTACTGTGCCCAGGGTCTTAACAAAGTGCCTGGCACCAGTAATTGCATTTTGCAGACAAAAAGGAATTCAAATATATCCATACTTGGACGACTGCCTGATTCAAGCGGAGAGCAAGGACATTCTTCTAAAGCATCTGGCGTTTGTAAAAAAGTTAAGTTGCCTGGGGTACAGAGTAAACGAAAAGAAATCAAAACTAGTGCCCTCACAAGAGATAATATTCCTGGGTGCCAGCTTAAATACAATGGCCCAGATGGCTTATCTCACGCCAGACAAACAAGGACAAACAGACTCAGTATTTTCAATTGATGGCAACAAAGTCCCAACTCCCTGCAAGAAAAATTCTGCAGGCCTTGGGATTCATGGCATCCTGCATACTACTAATTCCATATGCCAGACTGCATATGAGGAAATTACAATGGTACCTAAAAAGTGTTTGGACTCAACACTCACAGCTTGGAAACTGTAATAACACTAATTCCCTGCCTACAACAGGAGTTTCATTGGTGGGTACAGGCATGTCACCTCAACAAGGGTCAGCCTTTCACTCTTCCCACAGCCAGGCAGACTTTAACAACAGATGCTTCGGATTACGCCTGGGGAGCACACATGACAGGAAAATGTATTCAGGGCAAATGGACCACAGACCAAATGCATCTTCACATCAATCAAAAAGAGATGTTGGCTGTACAAAATGCCCTAACAGCTTTCAAGGACCTTCTGCATCCAGGCCAATTATTATTAAAGACAGACAACACCACAGTAATGTGGTACATAAACAAGCAAGGGGGCACTCATTTTTACCCCCTATGCAGACAAGCCATGACCTTGTGGAACACAGCTCTAACTTATCAAGTTCATCTGCAAGCACAATTCCTGCCAGGAAAGAAAAATACTCTGGCAGACGACCTAAGCAGAAACATCATGGATCCTCACGAGTGGAAATTAAATCCACAAGTTTTCAGCATGATGATACAAAAATGGGGGTGCCCGAACATAGATTTCTTTGCCTCCCCACTGAACTGCCAACTACAAAAATTCTGCACAAGGACTTATCACACACAAGCATGGAAAGTGGATGCTCTCTCATTCAGCTGGAAAAGCCTACACATTTATGACTTCCCACCTCTGCCTCTCCTTTCAAAGGTACTCCAAAAAGCCAGACAAGAAAAAACACAAATGATTCTGATTGCTCCAGACTGAACACGCCAGCATTGGTACCCAATCTTCAAGAACTTAGCTCAAGGCCCACCTTGGATTTTGCCTCAAATTCCACACCTTCTGACTCAACAAAACAATCAGATCCTGCACAGTCAGCTCAAAACCTTATCCCTGGCTGCATGGCAGATTCATTAGCCAAACAAGCAACACCTCTCTCTAAAGCTGTTATGGATGTCATTTTGGAGGCCAGGAGGCCTAGCACCAGGAAATCTTATTCAGAAAAGTGGAAGAGATTCTGTGCCTGGAACCAGGCTCAAAACCTTGACCCTCTTGTCCCTAACATTCCTCCGATACTACAATACTTAACTGAGATGCTGGACAAAGGTCTATCCTTCTCATCCATCAAGATCCACGCTTCTGCCATCTCGGCTCATTACAACACAGATCCTCCTATTTTCTCTCATCCATTGCTGAAGCAGTACCTCAGAGGGGCTAAAAACATAAGATTGCCCCGGAGAGCACCAGCACCTACTTGGGACCTCAATTTTGTCTTGGGAAAACTCACTTTACCTCCTTTTGAGCCAGCCAATACAGCAGAATTAAAATATATATCATAGAAAACTGCTCTGCTTCTGGCAATAACCTCAGCATGAAGAGTCTCAGAACTACAGGCACTAATGGCAGTGGAGCCTTTCATCATTTTCCACCAAGACAGGGTTTCCTTAAGAACAAACGCTTCATTTATGCCTAAGGTGGTATCCAGTGTGGCTCTTAACCAAACTATTCACTTGCCAACATTTTATCCTAATCCCCAGAATAAAGGGGAGAGAATTCTACATTCCTTGGACATACACAGGCAATTACGCTTCTACTTGGACAAAACAAAAGCTTTCAGAAAAACTGAACAATTGTTTGTATCCTATGCTGCAAGATCACAGGGAAAGGCTATTTCAAAGCAGACCATTTCAAAGTGGATAGGACACTGTATCCGGTTCTGCTACACACAGCATGGGAAACCTGTACCATCTAACATTAGACCACATTCCACCAGGGCAACTGCAACTTCTACTGCCTACCTTAGAGGAATACCTACCAAAGACATTTTGGAAGCTGCAACTTGGAGTTCAGTGCACACCTTTACCAAGCATGATCACTTGCCTCTTTACTCTAGATCCAGAGCTGGCTTTGCCACTGCAGTCCTGCAGGGCCTCATAGCCACACCAAATCCTCTATAGAACCAGCCACCCTGACTCAGCTTTGGGATTCTACCCAAGTGTAATGACTGCAGCAGTGAAACACGATGAACATAGTACAGTTTTGTACCTACCATAAATGTAGATGTTAGAGTGTCTTCAGTGCTGCAGTCCTGGTTACCCAACCGCCATCCCCTCTTTCTTACCTGGGTCTTATCTATAACTTTCTACACTATACTTCCTATGTGGTGTATTTGCTGGTTACTAAAGGTTTTGTTTTTACCTTATGTATGTTTTGTAAGCAATATGTATTGCCTGTCTTTTTGGGGGCACCTGACATCTGGGGCAAGAAAAACTGAAGAAAATGGCATCGGCTGCTGCTTGTATACCCCTGATGCACTGACGTCAGGCAGGAGGCGACAGCAACCAACGCCGGACCAATATTTTGGAACTCTGGCCGACTGCGGGACTGCCTGACGACAGGATAACCCAAGTGTAATGACTGCAGCAGTGAAGACACTGTAACATTTACATTTATGGTAGGTACAAAACTGTACTTTACCATTGCTGGTAGTCCTTCTTTTACTTTACTTGCTGTGGTTATATTCTTTTGTGGCTGTTCTTTTCTGACATCTCTGAAAAAACAACTGTTTTTAAAAAGTGCTTATCCTGTGGGCACAAGATTCCCAATTCAAATGCTCACTCAGAATGCTTTTATTGCCTAAGAGCAGGGCATCTTAATAAAGTGAGGTTCGTACAGGTGTTCGACACTGAGCACAGAAACAAACCAGTCTTAAAGGCTTGCTCCCCTCCACTTCATCTTCTACAGCCTCAGCCTCACGCTAAGAAATCTTCAGTCGTCTACAAGGGATACTACTGACCATGCTAAAGAGTTGAGGAAGCTTTCCTCCAATTTCTGCCCTCTTTCTACATCAGGTTCAGCTTCACCTGAGAAAATAGCAAAATCTTTGGGTCTGACTGCTTCTGCGGACCCGACCCATCTAAGTCGAGAACCTCTGATCCAACTGTCCCTTTGGATCCAACTCGAGCCAAGATGTAGTCTCCTCTTTTATATCACCAAGATTCTCTCCGGAGACAATTTCTTCATGGTTTCGTTCACTGTTTTTGCAGGAGATGTCTCGAAAGGATATCCAAGTCACCATCAGCCTTTTTGTCCCTCAGGTCAACCAGGAGCCAAGCAGAAGCAGATGTGGACAGGATGATGAGAAAGTTTCTCAAAACCCAGATTCAGTTGGGAGTAATTCTGTCTGTGTCTCCCATTGGATCTGTGAGCCTACCAGCAGTCCACCCCCAACTTTTGACTCCTACTCTGACCCATTCTCTGATTTCAGAGTCTTAGGATCTGACACAGAAACTTGGGATTCTTGGATGCTAAGGCTTGGCCCTAATCCACTCTGACACCTTCTCTGATCCAGACAGCTTCAATTGTGTCTAAGTCGGAGAGGTCTTGGAGTAATAGCATCAGCTCCAGATCCGGAGTCTGGGTTCATCTCAGATGTTCTCTGAGTCGTCCCTTCCCCTCAGTGTCGCCACTGGACAGCTCAGCTCCGACCTGTATGTTGAGGCAAGATCTTGGGAATGCTCTGTGTCATCCTGAGCAGGTGGCTTCAGCTTCTATCAAGTTTGTTCTTGGCTCTCCCCTGACCTCTGCCTTTGTGGTAGTGGTGCGAGTGTTTTCCACATCTGTGGACAAGACTTTCTTGCCCCTTTAGGTCTACCCCTCCACAATTGTCTACCCTGGATCTTGAGTGTTTTCATGCTTGTCTCATTGTGACAGCCAGCCTGGTCAAGCCTAAAGATGGTCCTCATCCAGGTCTCTGTTTACACTTCCAAGTCCTCTTAGTTCTATCCCTCCACAATTGTCTACCCTGGATCCTGAGTGTTTTCATGCTGTCTCATTGTGACAGCCAGCCAGGTCAAGCCTAATGATGGTACTCATCCAGGATTCTGTTTACACTTCCAAGTCCTCCCCAGTGCTTCCTGCCAGAGCTCCCCTACGAAAGTGTATGTGTAAAAGGTAGCATTTAGATTCTCTACAGGAATCTTTGACCGTAAACACCAACTTTGAAGGGAGCGGTACTCGGGAGCAACCCTTAAGAATGTCTCATTCAGTGAAATTCTTGAACTTATGCGACTGAAAGGAGGTTAATGTTTCTTGAGGCTCTCTGAGCTGGCTTAGCTATATTTTGGGAACCTCCCCACCGACAGATGAGATGGTGGACCTTATCTCCTGCCAGGCTTGGAAGGATTTGGATGCTGTGGAGTCTGTCTTCAAGAGGCCAGATAAATATGTCATTGGATCAAAGGCTAGGGCCCATTGGAGCAAGGGTCCCCCAGTGGATGCCATGGTGGTCACAGAAGACACCAAGAAAGAACTTGCTGAGGAGAGTTTTTCTGTCCATTCTGAAAAGAGTCTAGGGCATTGGACATGTCTGGAAAGTGTGTTTACACATCAGTGACCTTTGCCCTCAGATTGCTGAATTACTTTGCCTACATCATGAGATTTCAGAGGGAGTTGATCAAGGAGTTTTCCAACACCCTCACAGTGTCAGTGTATGCAGAGAACAAGAAGACCATTTCTTTGCAAATGGCCACCTTCCACCACCTATCTAAGCTTCCTCTGATACATGAGAAATCAGCCTCATGGAGACATTTGAGAGCCACAGGCTCAGGAATTGCTGTAAGAAGGCATGCTTAGATGCACCTATGTGATTTTTGCGAAACCCGTTAAGACTTAATTCATCAATGCTTCCTTTAATCCACCTTGTTTAGCCCTAAGATAAAGGAAACTCTCTCCAGTAGCAAACAGGATGGGATGACATGGTCTGCTATAGGGATACATTTTTCTACCCATCAGAGGACTTTATCAAGGAACCAGAGATGGGGTAGAAAAATATGGTTCCGGAAGGGTCTTCCTAGGGCTCCTATAGAGACAGATCTCCCTGTGGCAGAGAGAGGAATTCTAATAGTAGATGTTGCACTTGTGGCAAAGAAGGCATGCATTATCAGGGTTTCGGAGACCCTTTCTCTGAGAAGCTGTTTCAGTGTCCCTTTAATGTTGCCCAACTGCTGTACTCTGGAGGCAGTCGGTGGGTGCTTATCTTTGCATCCAAAAGCCTGGACAACCATCCACAATGATACTTGGATGCTCACCATAATGTCCAGAGGTTATTACATACCATTTGCCCTTTAACCTCCCAAATGTACCAAAAAGATTCCTGACATTCCAGACAGTTAGTGGATAGCAACAGCCACAAAAATGCAAAAGCTGCTGGCAAAAAGTGTCATCCAAGTTGTTCCTCCAGACCAGCAAGGATCTGGAACTTACTTGAGGTTCTTTTTAGTGCCAGTGAAAACTGGGGTCCCAAGATCAGTTTTGGATCTCAGCAGTCTAACTGAATTTTTCAAATACTCCAGATGGTTGTGGTTCAGTCCATTCTGCCTCTCGTGTGCAGGGACAATCGGATCTATTTAGTACTATCACATCAAAATAGACAGCACTCCAGGAGGTACCTATACTTCCAGCTGGGAGCCAGTCACGATCAGTTCAGAGCCCAGCCCTTTGGTCTCACCACAGCCCCCAGATTGTTCACCAAGTGCATGCCAGTGGTCAAAGATCATTTGAGACTGCTAAGATTTTGCTTGTTGTTGACTGCCTCCTATCTGCTACCATCAAGCCTCTTCTGATCCAGGCAATGGATTACTTGCTCCAGCTATATCTTCCATTGGGCATTACAGTAGACTACGCCAGATATTAGCTTTTCCCTGCTCAAGTCCTGGAATTCATTGCTGCTCATCTGGATATGGTGACACTGATCGCAAGCTTATCACAGACAGGGTTAAACACTCTGCAGAGACAATCATCACATGTTCTTTCTCTTCCTTACCCTACAGGGAGGCTAATCTTACATCATATCTTGGATCTATATCAACTTTCATAGTTCTGGTACCTCTAGCAAGATTTTACATGAGGGTACTGCAGTGGTCACTTACAGTGCACTGGTCAATAGGGCTTTAACCTTTGAAAGCACCATTTCGAATTACAGATATTTGCAGAAACACACAGTTTGGTGAATTCACACAGACATTTCTCAAGGCCACCCTTTTATTTCTTCTGCACCCAAGGATTACAGATGCCTCCCAGTTTGGATTGGGGGGGGGCAGTAGTTGGGAAGAACAGTCCAAGGCTTGTGGACTCTGAGGTTAGTCTTCACATCAGTGTTGTAGAAATGAGAGCAGTCCTACCGGTGTTGCAGGCTTTTCAAGATGTTCTCCCTCCACGGATGATTGCTATTCAGACAGCCAATGTCAGTGGTCTGGTACATCAACAGAGGTGAACCTGATCCTATCACTTATGTCAAGAGGCAATGAGAGTGTTGCACTGGGTTTATCTTTTAAAGCTGCTTTATATTTGCAACTGATATTCTGGGAAGTTCATTGTGCTGGCAGACAAACTGAGCTGATCCATTTTACTCTCTCACGGATGTCTTTCCATCCATTAGTGGAGTAAATGATATTTCACCAGTGGGACTAACCATGCTGCGACCTCCTCGCTTCTCCCCTGAATTCCAGGTGTAGCAGATACTTTGCCCTGATTCCCACAGATGGAGAGTCACTGAGAGGTTCTCTGATTCAGGATTGGTTCCCCGGTTTCATTTATGCCTTTCCCCCAGCATTTATATTACCCGATCGAATGTTTAGGTTAGTGAATACCTAAACATCGAACTGGTAAAATTGAAAAATTAAAACAGCGAAAGGCCGATTTAAAGCAAGGAATGAATTCCCTCGGCACCCCCTAACTAAATATACCAACTCCGAGGTCAGGGAAAGGGGCAAAATCCGCATAACGGCCAAGGGAATTCTTTCCCGGAGTTAAATTGGCCATTTGCGGTTTTTTACTTTTGCTGTTACCAGATTGACATTTAGGTATTCACTAACCTAAACGTTCAATCAGGTAATAGGAACCCTTCCCCCATTCCTCTCATTCCCATATTTCTTCAGAAAGCATTTCAGCGAAAAAGCAAAGTAGTCCTTATTGCTCCATTCTGGCATCAACAAGTGTGGTTTACCTTCCTATGACCTCATCTGGTTCACCCTCCCTGGGTATTGAATCTTTCTCGGAACCTGTCTCATACATCCAGAATACCTCATCTAGGTATTCGGACCCTCAAATTGACCATGTAATTTCTCCACTTGCAGTGATGGCTAGGAAGTCCAGGCTTTCTTCCCCAGTGCGTCATATCATTACATCATCCCAGAAAGATTCTGTTAGAAAGGTTTATCAGAGTAAATGGGAAAAATATTATATCTGGACACTCCACAGGAAACTAGATCCATTTTCAGCACCTATTTCAACTAATTTAACTTCCTTGCTTCCATTTTCAGTAGTGGAGCTAGTTATTCTACAATTTAGGTTCAACTTGCTGCCATCTCTAATTTTCACTTGGGCAAAAAAATTCTTCCTTGGCATCACTTAAATTATGTAAAGTTTTTCTCAAAGGTACTTTTATACTTTGACCACTTATTAAGGGCTTTACTTCTCCATGTGTTTTTTATAGGGCTTCTTCAGGCTTTCACCCAGACTCCTTTTGAGCCCTTTGCCAAGGTGAACTTAAAATTATTGGCATGGAAAGTATTTTTGTGTTTGCAAATATGTCGACCAGATGAGTATCAGAACTCCAGGTACTCTCTTCCCAGCTTCTGTATCTTTTTTTTTATAAGGATAGGGTGTCCCTGTGCACTAATCTTTCTTTTCTACCTAAGGTGGAATCTGAGGCCACTGCCTGCTAGTCCATCAACCTACATGTTTTCTTTCTAGAATTTTCCCTCAAAGGGAATTACATAACATGTTGGATGTTCATTGACAGTGTGACATCTGGACTGTACCCCACCGGCCTCCCAACAAAAATGTGACGTCCCTTACTATCCTGGATCAGTAATTAAAGACCTTCAATCCTCACTGCTTACTCTGATGTGAGGATTAATGATATTTCACCATTTTCCCCTAAGAGCACAAAAGGAACATGCTCTATAATCTATAAATGAACTGTATACTTCTGTCCACCTGAAGTATCACTCCTTATTACACACTTCAGAGCAATGTGTCCCAGTTTCAGACCTCTGATATACTCGCACTTAAATTAAATCTCACACATCCAAACACTTCTGGGAAAGCCTGACACAGATTTCCAGCTGTGTCCCTTTCCCAAAATAATAAGGTAACACGCTGCCACCAATCAGAGGGTCTTCATGCCTTTTTAAAGGGGTGTCCAATTATGAAAATTAGATATTAAAACAAATGCTAGCAAATGACCTAAATAAAGAAGCCAGGCTTTCCGAGTGGTCAGGGAAGTTATCAAAGCGGGTATAAGCAGACTGAAATCACTAAAGAAAGCACTGATTGACCAGCCATAATGTAAGTTAATAAAAATATTTAATAGCGAACAAAATTATTAAAAATATAAAACCGTAATTTCCAATAAACAAGCAGAACTCAATCACCAGGAAAATGAAATAAATACTGTAGGATAGAAATTCAACATTTAGAAAAACTCTTAACTGAATATACTTTTTCTATCTGACTAAAGGACACTATCCCTGATCTAAGCTAAATTAGTACAACAGCGCAAAGGTAGGCTTACAATTTTTGTTAAGTCCTTCAAGCTATTCCTTGACAGTACCACTGTGAACAACCTACAGCTGGCAACTGACTGTTGACAAAACTGGCTTAAGCTGTCTTCAGCACGGTCATTTATAGACTAGCTTAACTGTCACAACTGTTCCAGTTCTAATTTTCAATTCATATTTTGAAAATCAGCCAGTAGCTGTTTACTAAAATAACACATATCAACTGTCAAATATCTGATGACATCATGTGCAGATCAACTGATTCTGAAACAGTCTGCAGTTAGAATCTTCACAAATATGTGCAGTTAGAATTGTAAAGGAACACT